>NC_071354.1:128533867-128791367 GCF_943734655.1 Sabethes cyaneus
CTGGGAACCCTCCTCACTTTAGGAGGGGGGCTCCTATACAAATGAAATTCAAATTTCCTCATAACTCAAGAACTAATCTAGCAAATAGAACCAAATTTGGCATGTGGAGGTTTCTGGAGGCAAAAATATTTTCTATGGTGAATTAGGACCCCTCCCAACTTTAAGAGGGGGTGCTTTTACACAAATGAAATACAAATTTCCTCATAATTCGAGAACTAATCAAGCAAATGGAACCATATTTGGCATGTGGATGTTTTTGGAGGCAACCATTTTTCTATGATGAATTAGGACCCCTTACCTTTTTAAGAGGGGGGGCTCTCATACAAACGAAATACATATTTCCTCATAACTCTAGAACTAATCAAGCAAATGGAACCAAATTTATCATGTGGGTGTTTTTGTAGGCAAGAATATTTTCTATGGTATATTTTCTATAGATTTCCCCACATTAAGAGGGGGGGGGGGCTCCTATACAAATGAAAAACAAATTTCCTCATAACTCGAGAACAAATTTGACATGTAAGTGGTTTTGGACGCAAGATTTTTTTCTATGGTGAATTGATACCACTCTCTTCTTTAGAAAGCGAGTTATGGCCCATCTCCCCTTTAAGAGGGTGGGCTTCCATACAAATGAAATGCAAATTTCCTCTAATCTCGGGAACTAATCAATCAAATAGAACCAAATTTGGCATGTGGGAGTTTTAGATGGCAGAAATTTCTTCTATGGTGAATTACGACCCCTTCCCCTTTTAAGAGGGGAGCTCCCATACAAATGAAATTCAAATTTCCTTATAACTTGAGAACTAATCAAGCAAATGGAACCAAATTTGGCATGTGGGAGATTTTGGAGTCTTGAATTTATTTTACGATAGTTAGAGACCTCTCACCCCTGTGGTAGGGGCATATGGACTCTCATATAAATAAAACAGAAAATTTTGCAAAACTCAAAAACTAATCGAACTCGAGAAATTTGAGACTCTTCCATAAAACATTAGTCAATACAAGACCACAAAAACTATCTATAGTAACACTAGATCATTCAACACGAGACGGTCGCGGGTGTTGCCGGTGACCCGCCGTCGGAAGCGCCGCCCACTGGGGGCTTGCAAAACTCGAGATTGTGACAAAGATCATCCGAGATTCATGATTTATGTACAACACAGGTTGATTTGTGGCAATACGAAGTTTGTCGGGTCAGCTAGTATGGATAATAAAAACAATCTTTAATTTCAGTAAGGTAGCAGGAAAGCAATAGTTTGTGCTCTTGATTTTGTTAAATTGTTTTCAAATGCACAATCTTTTGAGAATTGAACGTATGCAATGTTACTACTTTGATAAATGTTACATACAACGCATGTAACATGTATATATATTGCATATAGCATGTATATATGTTGCATATAGCATGTATACATGAAGAATCGAATGATTACAAGCATAAATACATGCTACTATCACTACAAAGAGACTTACGTAGTCCTGCGTCACCTATATATGCGGTCGTGTCTTGTACACAACCCCTATGATTTTTTAGTGCCATCTTCGAGATGACAGTCATTTGAACAAGCTTTCCGAAGACTGCAACTTTCTAAATAGTCAGTAGCGTAAGATACAGCCTATACAAAAATATTACATATGCACTAGCGCCACGTAGCGAGAAAATCCTGAACTACTATCGCCTTCAATAAAGATGATGATAATATGATTCCAAGATATACACTTGCACCCTTTTTACTCCAAGTAGTAATTCCTTATAACCGCTTGGAATGAAAGGGGTACAAGTGCATAACTTAGAAGGAAATGGGTGTAAGTGCAAATAACATTTTCAAAAATCTATACCTATAAAGAAGGATTTCTGTCTGTCTGTCTGTCTGTCCGTATGTTCCTTATAGAATCAAAAACTACTGAACCAATCGGCGTGAAAATTTGCATGTAGAGGTTTTTGGGGCTAGGAAAGGTTTTAGTGATGGTTAGAGACCCCTCCCCCTACCAAGAAAGGGGGCTCCCATGCAAATGAAACAAATTTCTGCATAACTCGAGAACTAATCAAGCAAATGGAACCAAATTTGGCATGTGAAGGTTTTCAAGAGCAAGAATATTTTCTATGGTAAATTAGGACCCCTCCCAACTTTAAGAGAGGGGGCTCTTATACAAACGAAATTCGAATTTCCTCATAACTCGAGAACTAATCAAGCAAATGGAACCAAATTTGGCACATGGATGTTTTTGGAGACAATTTTTTTTTCTATGATGAATTAGGACCCCTCCCCACTTTATGAGGAGGGGCTCCCATACAAATGAAATACAAATTTCCTCATAACGCGAGAACTAATCAAGCAAATGGAACCAAATTTGGCGTGTTAAAGTTTCGAGGGCAATAAAATTTTCTATGGTTAATTGGGACCCCTCCTAACTTTAAGAGGGGTGGCTCCTATACAAACGAAATACAAATTTCCTCATAACTCGAGAACTAATCAAGCAAATGGAACCCAATTTGGCACGTGGGTGTTTTTCGAGACAAAATTTTTTTCTATGATGAATTAGGACCCCTCCCCACTTTAGGAGGGGGGCTCCCATACAAATGAAATACAAATTTCCTCATAACTCAAGAACTAATCAAGCAAATGGAACCCAATTTGGCACGTGGGTGTTTTTCAAGACAAAATTTTTTTCTGTGATGAATTGGAACCCCTCCCCACTTTAGGAGGGGGGGGGCTCCCATACAAATGAAATTCAAATTTCCTCATAACTCGAGAACTTATCAAGTAAATGGAACCAAATTTGGCATGTGGGAGATTTTTGAGTCTTGAATTTATTTTATGATAGAGACCTCTCACCCCTGTGGTATGGGGATATGGACTCTCATACAAATAAAACAGAAATGTTTGCGAAACTCAAAAACTAATCGAACTCGAGAAGTTCGAGACTCTTCCATAAAACATTAATCAATAACAAGACCACAAAAACTATCTATAGTAACACTAGATCATCCAGGACGAGACGGCCGCGAGTGTTGCCGGTGACCCGCCGTCGGAAGCGCCGCCCACTTCGGGAAGGCAACTCCCCGCAGAAATCACTACTGTCAAGGTTTATTTGATTTCCTAGGTCTACCTGGGTTTCCTGGAACGAGCGACAGCGAATAAGGAGAGGAATGGTACTTTCCACAAAAAAGTTTTCCGTGAAATGGTACATTCCGTTTAAGGTTTTTCGCAAAATGATATTCAGTAAAATGTTGTGCAATCATGGCGAATATTACTATCCGCTTTCTGGCTATGCACTGAGGGGACAGGGGAGTTGTTTTCTACTTTACTGTGAGGAAAAATTGCAAATTTGTATAGTAAACTACCCATTCCTGGTAACTAATAAGCATTAACATAAGCAGCAAATCAGCGTATCTGGCATTTTATACTACACGCTTTTGTATATTTCTTTTTGACTGCATAGGTGTTGTAAATTGGTATCCAAAATTGTATTCAAATTCTTCGTGTTGGTAATTAGCTGTAAATTAGCATTGTCAGCACTATAAGAAGGTTATTAGTAAAGTAGCTGTATATTTTACCAAAATAGCATTTAAGTAGCATTTAAGGCGACTTTACTTTTTGGCCTACATTTGAATAGCATTGGTGATGCTTTTGGTTACCTGGGAAGCTTTCATAGTTACGTAACTGCAAAAATGAGTCATCTATGGTTGAACTCCTCAAAAACTTGCAAAACTCGAGATTGTGACAAATATCATCCGAGATTCATGATTTATGTACAACACAGGTTAATTTGTGGCAATACGAAGTTTGTCGGGTCAGCTAGTGTCTTATAAATCCCGAAAATCGAAATGCTTTTCCAAGATTTCAATAGGAATTAATAAAGTGAAGATAACAGAACCATAGTGCGTCATTAGTTTTGTATTATATAACCTGACAAATTTTCTAGATGATGTTAACTTAGGATACGATTTTCTCGAAATTTACTTTTTGTCGCTTACACCCCTTTCCTTCTGAGCCACTCATTTGAAATCTTCCTAACAACCCCAAAATTTCAAGTTATTGAAAAAAAAACGATTTTTGACTAGGTGTACACATTAGAGGACAAGCTTTCAGGATATATACACATTCACTATAGTTCTACAAAAGTTAGACGAGATTTTTTCAATTAAATAAAAAAAGAAGAAGAAGATATAAATGGGCTGTGGAGGAACATCCATGGTGCCATCCAAACAGCAGCGAGAGAGGTGGTAGGCACGACGCGTGGAAGACAGCGTAACAGCTGGTTTGATGCCGAATGCCAGAGAGTGACAGACGAAAAGAACCAGGCCAGGAGTCGCATGCTCTCACGCGTCAAAACAGAGAGAGATACAGAGAGACTAGAGCTGCGGAAAAAAGAATCCATCGTTTAAAGAAACGCGAGTACGAGGAGCACGTGCTCGCTGGCGCAGAGGAGCGATACGCCAGCAACGACACACGGAGTTTCTATAAAACGGTGAGATGCAGGAATTTTGCCATGCCTGTGATGCGTAATGATAGTGCTGGCAACCTGCTTACCGACAAAACGGCGGTAGCAGCCAGGTATAAGGAGCACTTCCAGACACTATTGAATGGAGAGGTAAATGCGGAGATCAGCAGGGACAGGATAGAAATTGTAAGCGATGGTCAAGCTGTGGAGCCACCAACACAGGGGGAGGTTAAGAAGGCAATCAGTGAGCTGAAAAACGGTAAGGCTGCTGGGAAGGACGGTATCCCGGCTGCACTTCTAAAAGCGGGGAGCGAGCGGCTGTACAAAGCAATCCACCGGATCATTGTCAGGATCTAGGAGGAAGAACAAATGCCGGAGGAGTGGTTGGATGGCCTCATTTGCCCAATTTTCAAAAAGGAACATCGACACTCCATTCGATGTCGAGGAATTACATTGCTCGATTCTGCCTACAAGGTGCTTTCCCGTATCCTGTTCTACAGACTGATACCGTTAGCGGAGTCCTTCGTCGGCGAGTACCAAGCTGGTTTTCGTGAGGGTCGCTCCACGACGGATCAGATGTTTACCCTGCGCCAGTTGCTAGACAAGTTCCGGGAGTACAACTTGCAGACACACCATCTGTTTGTGGACTTTAAAGCGGCGTACGATTCAGTTAAACGAAATGAGCTGTGGCAGATAATGCTAGAACATGGTTTTCCGACGAAACTAGTTACACTGACGCTGGACGGATCCAAATCATGCGTTAAAATAGCGGGTGAGACCTCAGCTGCTTTCGTGGCGTTGGATGGACTGAAGCAAGGGGATGCACTCTCTAACCTGCTATTCAACATTGCCTTGGACGGTGCATTACGAAGAGCAAACGTGGAAAGGAATGGAACTATCATCACAAAATCTCACATGCTTCTTGGTTTTGCGGATGACGTCGATATCATCGGAATCAACCGTAGAGCAGTAGAAGAGGCCTTCAGGCCCTTTAAAAGGAAAGCTGCGAGATTGGGACTTACCATTAATACCGCCAAAACAAAGTACATGGTTGCTGGTAGGGAACGTGGGAGCTCAAGTGGTGTTGGTGCCGATGTGGAGTTAGGTGGGGAACGATATGAAGTAGTGGAGGAATTTATATACCTCGGTACACTTCTTTAATAGCTTGGTACACTCGTGACATTTGACAACGATGTAAGCCGCGAATTGAAACGACGAGTTGCAGCCGAGAATCGGGCTTTCTACGGATTACGTAGCCAGCTGAAATCCCGTAGTTTGCAAATTCGCACAAAACTGGCGCTCTACAGAACACTAATCCTCCCGGTGGCCCTTTACGGACACGAATCATGGACGCTAAAGGAAGCTGATCGGCGAGTGCTTGGGGTTTTTGAGCGTAAAATTCTGCGATCTATACTTGGTGGCAAAATGGAAAATGGAGTGTGGCGCAGACGCATGAATCACGAGCTGTACCAAGTATACAAATATACTGATATAGTGAAGGTAGTGCAATGTGGCAGGCTGCGGTGGGCTGGACACGTGGCCAGAATGCCTGATGAAAGAGTAGCCAAAACTATTTTCAGCAGAGAACCAGGAAGAGGCCGTAGACTCCGAGGCAGGCCCCGCACCCGGCGGATGTGTGCTGTCGAAGACGATGCACGTTCAGCTGGTGTTCGTGGGGATTGGAGACCGACGGTACTGGAGGACCATAATTCGTTCGGCGCAGGATCGGTAACGGACCGTTGCCACTATAGTAAAGTAGTAACTAAAAAAATGAAATTTTTCTCACTTTAGGGGTCCTTAAAGTGACCTTAAAAATCACCCACATTCCTAAGCTCAACATCAATTGTTTTATATTCAATCCTAAGACTTTGGTCAAAATTTCAGCCAAATCGGTCAACATTTGCAAATTTGAGACCATTTTTAAGAGTTGTAGAATTGGTTGCTTCTCATATATCACCCGCCTAATCTTACAACTGAGTATCTTGTACACGATGCAAGATTAGGCGGGTGTTATATGGGAAGCAACCAATTCTACAACTCTTAAAAATGGTCTCAAATTTGCAAATGTTGACCTATTTGGCTGAAATTTTGACCAAAGTCTTAGGATTGAATATAAAACAAGAGATGTTGAGCTTAGGAATATGGGTCATTTTTAAGGTCACTTTAAAGACCCCTAAAGTGAGAAAAATTTCATTTTTTCAGTTACATTTCATATTTAATTGAAAAAATCTCGTATAACTTTTGTAGAACCATAGTGAATGTGTATATATTCTGAAAGCTTGTCCTCTAAGCTTTCCAAAAATGTACAAAAAACTTAAAATTGCTTACAAAATTATTGAGCAATTCATGGTAGTATGTGTACACCTAGCCAAAAAACGTTTTTTTGCAGTAACTTGAAATTTTGGGGGTGTTAGGATGATGTCATATGTGTTTTCATGATATACTAGGTGCGACTAACAACGTACACTAGGTCACTTGCAAAGTATATTAAAAAAAAATTTTTTGTCACACCGTGTAATCTGTGAACTGGTCATTCATTACTATTTCAAACTTTATGATGCACACAAGTGATTTTTAAAAGAAATCTTCTATGTCTCAATGGTTGCAGACGTTGTACTTCTGAACCCCCGTCCACGTATTTTCAAAGCCATCATTGCATTCAATAAAGAATTGAATCTGAATATTCCGCTCTTCTCTTTTAAACATTCATCTAAACAACGGCACTCACAGATTCTTGTAAACACACATATGCCAGAAATGCAGTTTACATTAGTCTTTGATCTAATGACATGATATAGTTCTACGTCGCCCGCTCGTACAACCCTTAGAGCTGTATACCTTGAAGTTTTTTCTTTATATTTTCATTTTAACAATGTATTTTCTCTTCAATTTTGTTTTCAAAATAAGTATTATAATTTTTACATTTATTTAATTCGACTCATTACTGGGATTTACTGATTTATTAAGTATTGACAATTTTGTTCAAATTTATTCTATATTTTAGTATGAACGGCAATACTCGCGGCCCGCTGCCGTCTCACCCTGAATCATCTAGTGTTATTATAGGTAGTTTTTGGTAGTATTGTTATTGCCTGTTATTGTTTTATGGAAGAATCTCAAATTTCTCGAGTTCGATTACTGCTTGAATAATGCAAAAACTTTGTTAAATTTTAATGCAAACATTTTTGTTTAATTTCTAGAGGGGGAGGGGTCTCAACCATGCTAACAACATTCCACGCATCATACGCAATGTGTATGTCAAGTTTCATCAAAATCCGTCGAACAGTTTGCGAGTCTGTACTGGACACACGAACATCATTTCATTTTTATATAAATAGATAGATAGATTAAAAGTTTAAATGGAGTCTTAGGGACGATTCAAATGTAACGTCCACCAAATTTCTGCTTTATAGTCCCCCCCCTCCCGCCTCTGTCCGATTGTGTCACAAAACTCAACCTCCCCCCGTTAGGACGTCACACGAACCCAAAATAAAAATTAAAAGCGTGTTGAAAGTAAAAAGTGGTTTATAAAAATAGCTTAATCTTTTAAGAGTTAGTGTATGAATAAAAAAAAATAGAAAATAACAATTAATAATAAATAATAACTGCGAACAAGGTCTCTAATAACATTCAATTGCAAATTGTTACAAATCAATGAAGAAATGAAGCTTTGGTTTCTATTGAAGTAGCACGGCTCCGCTTCAAAACAAACTTCAATCTGCGTCGGCGAAGCAGGTTTCACTACATCGTAACGATAGCTTTTAAAGTTCATTGTACTTTTCTATCCTAACGGCTTGGTAAATGTGGTTGGTAAACGGCTGGATAATGCGGAATATAGACCCCATAGTGGTCGTTAGCCTCTTATCCAGCAACTCCGATCCCGACCTCCTCGTGGTACCAGCCGGAATACGAGCAACTAAGGTTGCTGGAATGGATTGCTGGTGGAAACTAAGGTCGTATACTAACCGGGAAGGAGGTATAGTAAGTCTCGGCACTATAAGATGGCAGCCCCATCGCTAGACTCGGTAGTGTTGCCCCAGTACGGCTACACACCTAAATTAAACTTAAACTAACAACATTCAAGCATATTCGGAGCGGAATATTCGGCATCGACCTAGGCGACGGAATAAGGACGACGAATGGAGACTCGGGACTTGGAACTGCAGATCGCTAAATTTCGCAGGTTGCGAGCGGGTGCTGATTGAACAGCTGGAACCCCGCAAACTCGGCATCCTAGCTCTGCAGGAAATCTGTCGCAAAGGAGAGAAGGTATGGAAGATCCGTGGCGGAAAGGCCCAGTTTTACCAGAGCAGTGGCGCTACCAACGAGCTGGGAACGGGCTTTGTAGTGCTGGGCGGAATGCAGGATCGCGTGATAGATTGGAAGGCGATCAACGAGAGAATGTGTGTATTGAGGATAAAGGGCCGTTTCTTCAATTATAGCATCATTAACGTGCACTGCCCGCTCGAAGGTAGACCCGACGATGAGAAAGAAGCGTTCTACGCGAGGCTGGAGGCAACGGACGACAGCTGCTCGTCACGGGACATCAAGATCGTCATCGGGGATATGAACGCCCAGGTCGGTAGGGAAGAAATGTATAGACCGGTGGTAGGACCCCATAGCCTGCACACCGACACAAACGATAACGGCCAACGATGTATAACCTTCGCAGCTTCCCGAGGCCTGGTGATCCGAAGCACCTTTTTCCCGCGCAAGGATATCCACAAAGCCACCTGGAGATCACCTGACCAACGTACAATGAACCAAATTGACCACGTTCTCATAGAGCGCCGGTTCTTCTCTAGCATCACGAACGTACGCTCCCGTCGGGGTGCGGATATTGATTCTGACCATTACCTAGTAGCAGTACATGTACGCTCAAAGCTGTCCACCGTATACCGGACACGTCAAAGTCGCCCTCCTCGGCTGAACATCAGGCAGCTAGATAACCCACAAGCTGCCGAGAACCACGCTCGAGTACTGAATGAGGCACTGCCTTCTTCCGAGAAGTTAGGTGTTTCAAACCTCGAAGACGGTTGGGGCAGAATATGCTCGGCCATCGGAGAGGCCGCTACCGCGGCACTAGGTATTAAGCCTTGGAGTACACAAAATGATTGGTTTGATGGGGAATGCCAACAAGCGGTGGAGAAAAAAATGCTTGGAAAAATTACACTGGGTTATTTCGAGGATTTGGGAGGAGGAAAAGCTACCGGAGGAATGGATGCAAGGAGTGGTTTGTCTCATCTACAAAAAGGGTGATCGGCTAGACTGCTGCAACTATCGTGGTATTACGCTGGTAAACGCCGCCTACAAGGTACTCTCCCAGATCCTGTTACGCCGGCTGTCACCGATAGCACAAGGTTTCGTAGGGAATTATCAGGCGGGTTTCATGGGGGCTCGCGCAACTACGGACCAAATTTTTACTATCCGACAGATCTTGCAGAAATGTCGGGAGTACAACGTGCCCACACATCACATCTTTATTGATTTCAAAGCAGCATACGATACAAACTGACGCGACTGATCAGAGCTACATTGGATCGAGTGATGTGTTTCGTACGCATCTCTGGGACACTCTCGAGTCCCTTCGAGACGCGACGAGGGTTGAGACAAGGTGACGGTCTATCCTGCATGCTGTTCAACGTCGCTATTGAGGGGGTGATCCGACGAGCGAGCATCGAGACGAGAGGCACGATTTTTACCAATAGTAGCCAACTTCTAGGCTTTGCAGATGACTTCGATATCATTGCCAGGAACTTTGCGACGGCGGAGGCAATCTACGCGAGACTGAAAGCGGAGTCTAGGAGAATTGGGCTAAAAATAAATGCGTCGAAGACCAAATACATGAAAGGAAAAGGCTCAAAGGAAACAAATGCGCGCCTCCCACGGACGGTAACCGTTGATGGCGACGAACTAGAAGTGGTAGAGGAGTTCGTGTATTTGGGATCGCTGGTGACCGCGGACAACAACACTAGTAAGGAGATCCAGCGGCGCATCCAAGCGGGAAATCGGGCCTACTTTGCCCTTCGTAAAACGCTACGATCAGGAAGCATACGCCGCCGCACGAAGCTAACAATGTACAAAACCATTATTAGACCGGTAGTTCTTTATGGACTTGAAGCCGTGACGCTGCTTACGGAGGACATACGCGCCCTTGCCGTGTTTGAGCGGAAAGTGCTGCGGACGATATTTGGCGGAGTACAAACTCAAAGCGGAGAGTGGCGGAGGCGTATGAATCACGAGCTACAGGCACTACTTGGGGAGACTCCCATCGTACATCTAGCGAAAGTTAGCAGGCTACGGTGGGCCGGACACGTCGTAAGGATGCCGGACGACAGTGCGACGAAAATAGTCCTCTTCAACAACCCCACCGGCACCAGAAACAGGGGGGTCCAACGTGCACGATGGCTCGACCAGGTCGAAAGCGATTTGCGACTTCTGAGACGACTAGGAAATTGGCGACGAGTGGCCCAAGAGCGAGTTGAATGGAGACGAGTGCTTGAAACGGCACGAGCCACCCTGGCTCTATGCTGCTGAAGAAGAAGAACTTTTCTATCCAATATTTAGTAAAAAGCTAGAAGCTTTGATTGCAAATGAACTGAAATTGATGTGAAAATTGATCCTTCAATGTAACGCATGGTCTATCTAGTTAACATTGACAAATTGTGCCTGACTTTCAAGCGCCGTCAGCTGGAACAATAAGTTTGAAGATCGAAATAAATCGGTGAATAAAGTAGAATCAATATATATAGAATGCCAGTGTCGCTGTTTTTCTACAGGACTCATGGTGGTAAACATGGTGCTAATAATCTGTATCAAGTCTGTGAATCGGGAGCTTCATTGTCAAAGTTGCTCATTGTTATTTATCTATTCTTTATCTGTGCGCTGGTTGGTGCTGTCATCAGTGCGCTCATCGCTGTGTTTTCATGCCAGTGAAATGTTTTTAAACGTTCTTTTTCTTTCGTCCGGATGAATTGAATCCCACAACTGCGCCCTTTTGCACCGATTTTTTCAGAAATTTGAAGCAAGCCTTGGAAGCAAGCGAAGTTTCCAATCACATTACTTGGCAGCCATAATTGAAATTTTAAACTGGTTGTCAAAGTTTGACAATGAGATTCCCCTTTTGATGAATCTCAGGCACACACATATGCATATATAATGTATATACATTATCTGAGCATGTGTGATGTTTACCACGCGCACTGCAGCGACACTGGCATTCTATATATATTGATTATACTGTGAATAATGAATGACTGAGAAACTGAGAAATATTTTTGCTGCCTTTTGATGAAAATGCAATTTTTTTCGTCGGATGGCATATTTACCTAGAACTCCCCCCCTTTATCACAATCTGTCACAAAATTGACACCCCTCTCCCCCCATAAGCAATGGACGTCATTATTGAATGATCCCTTACTCTTTCTTGTTGATTGCTAATTGCGTTGATTATTCCTTAATGAGATGTATCACCAGCGCACAGTGGGGAATCGCTGGCAAGCAGCCAAAAAATGAAAGTTCATTTCGACTCTCCGTTGTATTTTTCTTGTGATTCTATACTATTGAAGTGTTCAAATCCAAAATTTTAGATCAATATGATAAAATTTGAATTTTCTATGAATCTTGAAAGTATGCTAGCTCAGCATGTTTCAGCGTTTTCTTGAAAAATAACCCAATATTTCAAAACATGCTAGAGGTCTAATGGTAGCTCGGATTTCAACGGCGTCGAAGGAAAAGTTCTTCAAAAAATAGTGCTGAATAAAGCCCATTAATTGAGTATGCAGTAATTTTATCATAGTATGCCACAATTTTAATTTTCATTAAAAAAGTGCCATATTTTCGCGTAAAACACGCTTAAAAGTTTTGAAGCCAAGGTTCGCCACTATTGACACTACCGGTAAAAGTTAGCGTAAAATATGAGCTTTCAAATGGATATAGTCTCATTTAGCGCAGAGTAGCGCAGAGCACAGATGTTACGCTTGTAAGGCTACTATATCAGAATTCAATAATATGGACAAAATGCAAACACTCAAAGTAAACGGTGGATATCTTAATTATGGGATATCTCCTTTACATTGTTGGATAGGCTGCTTCGAATGTATGGTTCATATTGCATATTGACCAGATTTTAGAGGCTGGAGGAAATCTCGAGGATACAGCGATAGTAATGACGGAAATTCAGCTCGAAGATCTTATGCCAATCCCGGTATTAGTTCTGAAATCACGGGTATTGATATTAAAATAATTAAAAGGTTGAGAAATTTTCTTATAGCAAGTTCTTGAACACAATATTTCAAAAAAATTCGAAGCATATTGTTTGTATACCAAAAACCTTTACGTCAGGGTATAGTCCTCATACAATACGTCCACTGCAATGCAAAGAATTTGATCTCGCGGTCATAAATGAATCTAGACAACTAGCTGGTAGGGCGAATGACAGAAGAAGCACAAAAAAAAGTGTTTTTCTGTTTAATTATAGTCACTTTAACAACTCGGGTCATTCGTGACTTCTGCGGGGTTGGGAATTGAACCACGGTTCGTCGGTGTGAGAGGCGTGAATGCTAGCCACTGCACCGGTATTGACCCTCACGAAAATAAGGTTATTGCCTTATAAGACAATATTTTACATGCAAAAATAAGTGTGAAAATACAAATCGTGATTGAATTATTCGTCTTCTTATTTCTCCGGATAAAGCTTATAGCTTCTTCAAAACGGAAAAATGTAATTAGAAAATCCTTTCTGAGAACGCTATATTACTATTGAAGACGAAACGTGAAACTAGTGATTCTGCAGAAGGAGAAGAAGAAGAAGAAGAAGAAGAAGAAGAAGAAGAAAAAGAAGAAGATAAAGATAAAGAAGATTAAGAAAACTAATAAGGGGAAAAGTTTTGATTTTTGATTAATATTAACTTATATGGATTTTGTGTTGATTATTAAAGCTCATACTTGCTTTGAATTGTTTTATATAATGTTTTATCCTATAAAAATCCATCTGCAATAGTTTTCCAAGTGACCCTTATTTCTTATACGTCATTACACTTAAAAAATACTTGAAAAATAGTTGAAAATTCTCCCTAACACAAAAAATATACGTTCTAATGCAAAATAAACCTGAAATTCGGGCTCAGCACCCCAAAATTACTTAAGAACCACATATTATCCTCGATTTACAGAGATTTTTTTGCTTGGCCAGCGTTTGTATGGAGTCGCCCCACTGTGCAGCGGCAAAACGAGTGGTACCAGAGTTGGTTCAATTTCAATAATTCTCGGGAAATTTTTCAAAGGGAGGTAAGTCGCAAAATGTCAACAAACGGTTTTTTATGCTATGTTACTATGTAACATGTTATGAAGGCACCTATTAGATTAAATTAACGATAATCGACTCTTCAATAAGTTTAAACAATTTTGACAATATGACCGAACATCCCTACAGTTATATTTTTTACTTGCACCGCTTCGGGAATCGGGACGAATGTATGAAACGAATTTTCATTTGACATAAATACGCTCTTATAAAATCAGCGGAAGTAACCAAAGAAGAAAGAAATGCACCACAGTCACTTTCGTAATTTTGTGTGAACTTCTGGTTTTTATTCGGATAGCTTTATTTTAGTTATTCCTCGAATTTTTCTAACTCACAATGATACGAACAATGAACCAAAACACAACACTGTTTACGCTAAAGCCTATAATGCAGCATAATATGCTTATGTTTAATTCGACGTTAGTAACATTTGGCTGCATTGAACGACGTAAACATATCGACTATTTTGACGCATACAACATAACAGTTTTCAATCTGACACAACATCTTGACGTAAGATAACGCACAAGTTTATAGCGTGCGTTACGCCAAGTGTCAAGTAACACGCTAGCTGTCATTAGGGTAACAAACTTGATTTGGACCCCTACATGAATTGGACCCTTTCAACATATTTAGCCACATTACTACCTAGCAGCGCAAAATTCGATTATTTTGATACAGTAATAATATTCTTTGGATTCTTTTCTAAGCCGGATCACTTTAAATTACTTGTATTAAGGTCAAATTTACAATCATAAAGTGTATTGCCATATACCGCTCACAATCCGACGTAGGTGAAGAGGAAACGATGTTTGCAACACATTTTCGATTTGGTTTTAATAACTAAATCTAATGAATTTGTATTAATGAAATCAGTTAGTTTTATTTAAGAAGGCGTATTTTACGTGGTTTTGAAGGTTTCTTCTCAAGATTTTAATCATCAGATTTTGGACACCCCTGTATTTTGATTTCTGGCAGCAGTTTGCTTACCTATTCAGATTCAGTGGAAAAACAAAATTGAATGTACCCGCACAGACTAACAGACGTAACACAGGAGCCGCATTCCATCGTCAATAAAAACGATCATTTCAAATTTTCACTTAAGCCAAGACTCAAACAACAGTCGCAGCGCGAGAACCCCGCTAGCCTGCGCTGGCGCTGTTGTCAGATAATATACAAGTAAATTTATAGCATTGCTAAATTTATAGCATTGCTAAATTTATAGCAACCTACTCTGCGTTGCGCGAAGACTGCACCAGGTGATGCTAGTGTTTTTCCAAATTTTAGGGGTGTCATTGTGACGATGTTTTGTTAGAAAATTTGTTCGATTTGTTACGTCTGTTAGTCTGTGGTACCCGTCTATACTATTTCTTCGATTTGTGATTGAATTGGTAAGCATTGTAAGGAAAAAGAACATTTATAACAATTTCTTATTTAAAGTATCTTGTTTATCAGGGAATACATCATGCAAAATACAACAAAATCATGCAGAGTGGCCCGCTCGGAGGAGGCAATTAATGAGTGCTTGCAGGAAATCAGTAACGGTTTGGCAGTTAAAATAGCATGTCGCCAGTTCGGTATTCCCAGATCGACGATCAAGTTTCGGCTAAGCAATCAATACAAAAACCAGTCAAGACCTAGAACTGCTCTAGCACTTGATCATGCTGACGAACTTAAGGTTGTTGAATGCGTGAAAAAAATGGCTCGGAAGGGATGCCCTGTCACTGAATACCGTATCATGAACAAAATGATTCGCAAATCGAAACTGGTAGTGAGCTGCAAATTAGAACTCTAACTCCCCTGAAAACGTTTCCAGTAATTCAATCGGATGCAGAATCCTCCTGCCTGAGGATATTTGCAAACGTTTCAACTATATTAAATCGTATATTTTAATTTCACGTCCGATATAATCAATAAACATGAAGACTGATAACAGTTATGTTACATGATAAACGGAGGGTTTTAATTTACAGTAATCAAATTGTGCTGAAAAGTCTTCCAAAAGAGGATTATTAAAAAAAACGGATTTAAAGCATATAAAGTAGTGATTGACTTTATATTCAAATTTACGGTCTCATCCCATGATAAATTTCTGATATTAAATGAATTTAAATACTGAAAGTAGACTGCACTATCATCCTGGTTGAATGAATCTTATAGCGAATTCATAAATTAACCTGGGTTCGTGCTAACTCGAACCCGAAATTTATGAACGATACGGGCAGTTTGACAGTTCAACCCGTAAACCGTAATGCTAGACAGTTTTAACCTGCGCTTCAAACTGCATGTTGACAGTTGCAATCTCGGTTAATTTATGAACGCTTTGACAGCACTTCGATTAAAACTGAGTGCTAATCGACCTAAGGTAGGTTAATTTATGAATTCGTTATTAGAGTGTCCAAAATATATTCGTTGATATTTGCCGTGTCCAAAATACATTTTGGACACTGTCTAAAATAAAGTGAAAGGGTCCGAAATATGAAAACTACATAGTAAATAAAAATGTCTATAGCACATTTTTATCGACAAATAGATGACCCAACAACGCTTTGCCATTTAGGTAAGTTGTTCTAAAAGAGAGTCGTGCATGAATTGCATAACAAAAGAAGGTAATAAATATTTTATTCCAATAAATGTAAAATTACTTCCTCTAGGGGTCCAAATTCGGTTGGCTACCCTATGTCTTATGAAACGGGTGTATGTTTTTTTACTGAATCGATTTACTTTATTTTTGCTCAAAACTCAATTATTTTTAAAAATACTTAGAATCTTTACTACAGTAATGCAAAACCGAAGTAAAAAATACCGTTAGGCAGTATCCATTAAAATGAAAATTGTCAGATTTTTAAATAGAATTTAAAATGATGAGTAAATAGTTTCACTGTTGATTTTCTCAGTTCGATGCAAATGTTAGATAAGGCCATGTGAAAAATTTCCCGAGAATTGTTGCATTGAAAAATTATTAGCAGTAATTAAAATTAACAAAACACCAATTTGCCGCAATAAATGCACAGAAAAACACATTAAAACTAAACCAGAAGTTTTGTTTTAATAAATACCACTAGCCCAATAAACTTTATTGCTATCAGCGGAGAACAACAATCTTTTATATCTTCATGTAATGTTGGCATTCTTCTCACTTTTCTTAGGTAATACAACACATTTTGATAGAAGCATAGATGAACTTAGGTTATACTTAGGTTGTACTTAGGTTATACTTAGGCTAGAAATGCTCCGAGACAATTGTTTATCATTACGGACTCATTACCCTCACTCTACGTATCTTGATAAAATGGCAGTATAATTAAACCACAGACTAACAGACGTAATACCTCGAACAAATTTTCTAACAAAACATCGTCACAATGACACCCCTAAAATTTGGAAAAACACTAGCATTACCTGGTGCAGTCTTCGCGCAACGCAGAGTAGGTTGCTATAAATTTAGCAATGCTATAAATTTACTTGTATATTATCTGACAACAGCGCCAGCGCAGGCTAGCGGGGTTCTCGCGCTGCGACTGTTGTTTGAGTCTTGGCTTAAGTGAAAATTTGAAATGATCGTTTTTATTGACGATGGAATGAGGCTCCTGTGTTACGTCTGTTAGTCTGTGATTAAACAGTAACATTAACATTTTTTTTGTTTTCTTATCTTTTAAATAACCAATGGCTAATATTTTAAGCGTTATACAACTACTTACCGAAAATTACCACTGCAAGTACTAAACACTGAGCCATATTACAATTCAGACCTGTTGGAAAGACATAGGATATGAGTTTTTATCGGGTAATAATCTTTTGTAATAACACTGTAACAATAAATTAACGTTTTCTACATTCAAGTAGATGGGGTTTTGATTCAAGACACAAACGCAGGCTTAACGTTGGATTAAGAATGTATACACCAATAAATAAAATTCCACTCAAACGATAGTCGTTTAGAACATTGTGATAGCGCCTTCAGTTTGTTTCACACTGTATCACCTTTTTGACAAGTTTCACCCATGTACATTTTCGCAAATAGAGCTTTTCAGTGATGATTGTGTTGGTGCTTGAAAATGAGGTAAACAAGACCCTAAACAAAAACCTGATTTAATCCACCTAGTGGTGAATGAAACCTTTGTTATACGGTCTTACTACAGTCTTCGGAACATAACTCATCCATTGGTTAACGTTGCGTAGTGCGTTGGTTTACATAAAAGTTTTGGAAATTGAATAAGTTTACAAAATTTGAACAAAATAGGAGCACTTATAAATTTTGATAGATTCTTTTTTCATTAAATTGCTGAGTAAGTTGTTATTAATGTTAGTAAGTGCAAGTAAAAGTCAGTTGTAAGAGGAAATAATATTCACCCTTATTCTGCGAGTCACGTGACTCAATACGACAATTGTCACTCGCCGTGTCTCGCCACTGCGAGTCGAGTCACCTAGGTGACAACCGTGTCCCCCAGGTAACAAACCCCTGTCAGCTAAGTGACAAACAGTGTCACCTGGGTGACAAAGCGAGTCACCTAGGTGACAATTATCACCTGATTCGCGGCGACTCCAAAATAGTCACGTCACTCCTCTCGAAGAATAAGGGTGGTTATTCTTTATCATATACATTGCGTAGTAAAGGTCTAGTTTTTGAACTATGCATAATTTCCTGTAATGCTATTCTGTTTGATTCACATCAATAAAGTTTTCTTGAATAAATTTCATCAATTTGTATTAACCTTCGGTTATTCACGATGTTGTATTTTGTACAACACGTGTAGGTCTTTAAATGCCGTATTGTTATAAAGTAATAAGTCGTTGTTTTTATATCTAACGTATATTCTTCAATAAACTTGTTATGAGCAAAATGTCATAATTATTCAATGCATTAATACTTTGAATTGTTAGGAAAATAGATCAGCATAAATCGACAACACAGAAATGAAGCAAGCAGCATGTGAGGTGTACCGCAATTGACCCCAGCCGGAATTTTCTCTCGTTTCTTCATATGGAAAAATGGTGCCTGTATGCAGCAAAACTATCAGCAAATGTAAAATGTTTAAAATGTATCCGTCTGCTGGTAGTCGAGCAATTCAGAGTCAAAATTAGGGAATTTTTAATATCAAAGTTCTACAGTCCCTAAACAAGCAAACAAAGAGGTGTACTATGTTCAGCAAAGTTGTGTATTTTTACTATTTGTACAATTTTGTAGTACTTGAAAAAGTCAGACAACAATTACAAAAAGAGCAAAAATCTGAAAAACTGATTTTACAAATTCACATACAATAAATAAGATTTATCCATTGATCCATTGATTTCAACTTTAAGAAGACCAACAGTAAAAAAATCAATGCGGTTGTTACCAGCAGCATACAAACTTTTACAAAAATCCCAGAACGAAAATAATTCTGCAACAGATAGCGAAACAGACGTGGACGAGGTCCTATGAAATTATTATGAACATGTACGAATAAAAAAACCCTGATAACTTACTAAAACCAGCATATATGTATGTAATTCATAATTGAAATAACCAAAATGCCCGGCCAGACCCGGCCAAAATTTTTTGGCACACTTATACTACATTCTATGGCGGTTCAAGCGATGCTAACTTTAGCTGCCAGTAGCTGCCTATTTACGGAAAAAATTACTTGTAAAAACGGTAAAATTTATGCTTCAAATCCATTTTTAAAGCAAATAAAGCAACATATGATATATACACCTTCTAGAAAGTTACGTATTTTGATAGTATCCAAAAGTTTGTAGAACATGTCGCACCTGTTAGATGAGGTTTTGTGTACAAGAAGTTTAAAAAACTGATTCTAAGGGGTTCACGACAGAAAATCAATTATATCTCGCAAACCATATGATGCAGATACTTAGTATCTTCGGCAAAGTTTAATGAAATTCAAAGTTCTACAACTTTGCCGAATACATGACCATGCTATCTAGTTTCTTTAAAAAAAATAATTTTTTCAAATTTGTTATCCCCTTAATATGTAATTATATGAAAATGTCATTAGATGCAGAATACTTTTTTATGAAACTTCTCCTAAGACACCCAAGCTTGAAAACGTCAGGAAAAGCGAGAAAACACTTTTGACCGCCTTTTTCCAGAATGGTCCCACTGTGCGCATGTAGGAGAGGTGAAGACCGTGAAGGCACCGAAGTCGGTACAAACGGATGCCTGCTCGTTGACGGCGTGTCGCAACGTGGCCCTGGAAGCCACGGAGAGCGCTACCAACAGCGGTAAGGCATCTGCTAAGCGTCTGAGACAGTCTCCGGGGGATGGCACCCCTGGTGGACCAAAAAAACGCCTGATCGGTAAAAGCCCTCAGGCTAGTGAGTTGGTGGAGCCAACCGACCAAGCAGCGGGAAACACCAAGACGGGTGGCCCGTGGATCGAGGTCACGGCCAAGCGGAAGAAAAGAAGAAGCTCCACCAAAAAGAAAGCTTCACCTAAACCGACAGGGAAGCGAGCGAAGAAGGACGACGCTCTTATCCTGAAAACCGACGGGTCGAAATACTCGGAGGTTCTGAAGGCCATGAGAGGAGATGCCCTACTCAAGGACCTGGGCGCGTATGTGCGGAGCATCCGCCGCTCACGCACGGGCGAAATGATCCTTGAGTTGAAGAAGGACGCCACCAAGAAGAGTTCCGCATACAAGTCGATAGCGGAAGGAGTGCTCGGGGAGGGAGTGCAGGTACGTGCTCTCACACCAGAAATGACTCTCCAGCTTAAAAACCTGGATGAGATCACCGATGTGTGTGAGGTCGTACAGGCCCTCAAAGAGCAAAGTGGAGTGGTGGTGGCAACCGAGGCGGTTCGCCTGCGTAAGGGTCCTGTCGGGACCCAGATAGCCACCATACGACTTCCGTTGGCGGACGGAAATGAAGCCCTGAAAGCTGCTAGGCTAAAAGTGGGGTGGTCGGTATGCCCACTAAGCGTGCTGAAGCAATCGGAGGCTTGCTTCCGATGCTTCGAGCACGGGCATAAGGCCTGGAACTGCAAAGGGCCAGATAGGTGCCAATTGTGCATGAGATGTGGTAGTGCTGGCCATAAAGCAAGGGACTGCGCGGAGCCTCCCCAGTGCTTGATCTGTACCGGTAAAAGGGACGCAAAGCACGTAACGGGAGGTCCAAGGTGCCCGGCTGGTGTGCCGGCGACCAAGCCACGATCATAGTGCAAGTGACACAACTCAACCTGAACCACTGCAGCACGGCTCAGCAACTGTTACACCAAGCAGTTTCCGAGTCGGCAACGGACGTTGCCATCATCTCGGACCCATATCGCGTCCCTGCCGGAAACGGCAACTGGGTGTCGGATGGGTCCGGGACGGCGGCTATATGGACGACAAGCAGGTTTCCGGTTCAAGAGGTTGTGTCAACCGCAGACGAGGGATTTGCGGTTGCCAAAGTGGGTGGAGTGTTCTACTGCAGCTGTTATGCTCCACCGAGATGGTCCATCGAGCAGTTTACGCGGATGGTAGACCGAGTATCAGTTGTGCTGACTGGTCTAAGGCCGGTGGTTGTGGCGGGAGACTTTAACGCTTGGGCGGTAGAGTGGGAAAATCGTCGCACGAACCATAGGGGTCGGATTCTGCTTGAGGCTCTGGCAAAGCTCAACGTAGATTTGGCCAATGTCGGCAACACAAGTACCTTCAGTAGGAACGGTGCGGAGTCTATCATCGACGTGACATTTGGCAGTCCTGGTCTGATAGGAGACTGGAGGGTAGACAATGGCTACACTCACAGTGACCATCAGGCGGTCAGCTATGGTGTCGGTCAGATAACGAGGCGGCAGGTGGCGAGTAGAGCCAACACTCCAACCACCCGTGGATGGAAGACATCATACTTCGATCCCGAAGTATTTGTGGAAGCGATCCGGAGAGAGTGCGGTGATCGCGGTATGCCCGATCCGAACGCTGATCATTTGGTTGAGGTACTGTCGCGATCGTGTGACGCTACCATGCCTAGGAAAGGTCGACCTAGGTATGGCAGGTCACCGGCTTACTGGTGGACAGATGAAATTGCGGAACTCCGCGGAGCCTGCTTTCGTGCGAGGAGAATTATGCAAAGAGCTCGTTCGGACGAAGGCAGGGTTGAATGTCGAGTAGCACTTGTTGCTGCACGCGCAGCGCTTAAGAGTGGGATAAAAGCTAGTAAACGAGACTGCTTTGAAAGGTTGTGTGCTAGTGCCAATGCGAACCCGTGGTCGGCCTCCCAGCCGAACATCCAAAGTAAAGTGGGCGACGGCGGTTTGGAAGTCGGGGAGGAAGTGACGGTTACGAACGAGGAACTCATCGATATCGCTAAATCCCTAAAGGTGAGCAAGGCACCGGGGCCAGACGGTATCCCGAATATGGCCATTAAAGCGACTATTTTAGAGGCTCCCGAATTATTCGGGGCAGTAATGAATAGATGCCTGGAAGCTGGCCACTTCCCGGCAGATGGAAGCGACAGAACCTGGTCCTATTGCCGAAGCCGGGAAAACCTCCGGGTGTTCCCTCGTCATATAGGCCGATCTGTCTACTCGATACTGCCGGCAAGGTGCTGGAGAGGGTTATCCTTAACAGACTCGTACAGTACACGGAGGGTACAAACGGTCTGTCAAGGAACCAATTCGGCTTCCGAAAAGGCAAATCTACGGTGGATGCCATCTTGTCTGTCACTAAGACAGCTGAGGTGGCAATCCAGCCCAAGAGGACAGGTATTCGTTATTGCGCAGTTGTCACGCTCGACGTGAGAAATGCGTTTAATAGCGCTAGCTGGGACTCCATAGCCAGCTCGCTTCGGAGCGTCCAAGTGCCGGTGTCGCTGTACAGAATTCTGGAAAATTATTTCCAGAATCGTGTGCTATGCTACAACACGGAGGAGGGTCAGAAATGCGTTACAATCACCTCAGGGGTTCCGCAAGGTTCCATACTGGGCCCGGTGTTGTGGAACGTCATGTATGACGAGGTGTTGAAGCTAAAGCTCCCGGTAGGGGTGGTGATTGTCGGCTTTGCGGACGATATCACCTTGGAAGTCTACGGCGAATCTATCAGAGAGGTTGAGTTGACGGCTGCCCACTCTATAAGCATTGTTGAAGATTGGATGCGATCCAGGAAACTGGACCTAGCGCATCATAAAACGGAGGTTATTGTGGTGAACAACCGCAAGTCGGTGCAGCAAGCAAATATCAGCGTCGGGGACTGCACTATTTCGTCAACGCGGTCCTTAAAACTCCTTGGAGTCATGGTCGACGACAAGCTCAAGTTCGGGAGCCACGTCGACTATGCCTGCAAGAAGGCTTCCACAGCTATTTCGGCATTGTCTCGTATGATGTCTAATAGCTCTGCGGTATATGGCAGCAAGCGAAGGCTTTTAGCCAACGTGGTCCAGTCCATACTCAGGTATGGCGGGCCGGTGTGGTCATCGGCGTTAGGTACCAAAAGCTATCTAGCCAAGCTGGAAAGCACCTATCGTCTCAAGTGCTTAAGAGTGGCGAGTGCGTATCGCACAGTTTCACATGACGCAATCTGCGTCTTAGCGGGTATGATGCCTATTGGTATCATCATCAGCGAGGACGTAGAGTGCTTCAACCAACGTGGAACTAAAGGCATACGGAGTACCACAAGATCGGCCTCGATGATCACATAGCAGCGGGCATGGTCTGATTCCACAAAAGGCCGGTGGACACATCGACTTATCCCGGAACTATCCGGATGGGTCAACAGGCGCCATGGCGAAGTCAACTTCCACCTGACACAGATTCTGTCAGGGCATGGTTGTTTTAGACAGTATCTGCACAAGTTTGGGCATGCGGAGTCCCCCGAGTGTCCGGAATGCGCGGACGTCGAGGAAACTGCAGAACATGCTTTCTTCATATGCCCTCGTTTCGCGGGCGTGAGAAGCAACATGATGGCAGTTAGCGGACAGGACACTACTGCGGATAACTTAGTCCAAAGGATGTGTTCTAGCTCGGACGTATGGGGTGCGGTCAATGCGGCTGCTACCCAGATCGTACTTGAGCTACAAAACCGCTGGAAAGCCGATCAACGGCGAATAAACAGCCTAACTACCATAGTCCAGTAGTTATCTAAGAGTGTGCGTTAAGCACAATAGCCCCTACCTGAAGTAATACCGATAAGGTGGTTCCAGGGGGGATTGAGGCTGGAGACTCGAGTAGGGTTTTAGTGGGTCTGGATCCTCACGCCCCATTAGGGGGGTCGGGATACCAAACCCCACTCCCTGAGTTGTCTTCTCAGGTGTCTGATAGCAGATTTCCCTACTCGTTAAAAAAAAAAAAAAAAAAAAACGCACACACACACATACACCAGCAACGGCAACCTCTCGAGCAGAGCAAACCGCTACGGTTGACGGAGACTCAAATACTAGCGCAAGAGGTTCAAGCACTAAGCGACATAGAGCGCGCAAAAAGAAAGGATCTTTAGCGTCCAAACCTCCAACAGGATTCTCGAGCCATACGGCCATTATTCAAGAGCTGCCAGCTCAACAACGGCTACCTGCTTCTCGTTTGTGCTGATATTGAGACAGTAATATGGTTGAAGACTACGGTACCAACCCTCAAGCCATGAAATAAAGCGCTGCTACGAACATACACCATGAAGGACCTTCCGAGATCTCTTGTGTTCATGGTGTATTTTTCGAGCAGTTTGGATGCGTCGAACGAGAAGATCTCCGTCTGCTCCAAAATCTCACCAGCTTCTCTACATAAACGTGGCGAGTACTTTGTCGCAATGTGACAGGGAACACCGTTGAACTGGCGTTGGAGATAGACCCACTGTCTGCTAACCTGAGATCTCGGCAAAAAGTATACGCTAGAACATTTTAACCCATTTCCTCCCAGCGTTGCTAAAACGCTACGCACCCTTTTCTCGATTCTAGAGACGGCTAGGTTTGAGATATCAACTTGGACCCTAAGAAACAAAGAAAGATTGGGATAAAATCTAATCGACCTATTTTTGCTCAAAACTTGGATGTTACATATAACAAAATTAGAGCGTGTAAACATAACAGGTCTTGCTAATTTTCAGTCAGTTCAAACTTATTAGTTTCAGTAGAGAGCAATTTTATAGACGGCGTAAGAGACGGGACTCCTATACAAATGAAACACAAATTTCCTTAAAACTCAAGAACTGATTCAGCAAATGGAACCAAATTTGTCATGTGGGAGTTTTTGAAGATTCCTTACAAATAAAATACGAATTTCTTCATAACTCGAGAACTAATCAAGCGAATGGAACCAAATTTGGCATGCGGGGTTTTTGGAGGCATGAATTTATTTTATGATGGTTTGAGACCCCTCGCCCCTGTGGTAGTAAGAAAAGGACTCTCATACAAACAAAAAAGAAATTTTTGCGTATGTCATATTTTCTGCAATGTAACAAGCGGTAAGCTGTGAAAGTAAACTAGTAAAACTTTCTTGGAGCAAAAGACAGTGAATCGACGCCACTAACTTACGTGCCTGTTGCCATTCACGTCAAAAGAAAAGGACTTTCGAATGGCATGCCATATTTGCGATGAACGCGCTTTGGCTTTTCTCGTAGCGAACCGCGCTGAACTTGCTTTGGCTTTGATGTTATTTGTAGTAAAGGACCACAAGCGAGTTAAAATAAGATTGTTGAAACATGTCAGGCTACGCATAATCATATTTAATACAATAATCTGTGAGCTGGTCATTCTTTACTATTTCAACCTTTATGATGCACACAAGTGATTTTTAAAAGAAATGTCTATGCCTCAAGGGTTGTGAGCGTTTCAAAGCCACCATTGCATTCAATGACACTCACAGATTCTTATAAACATACATATGCTAGAATTGCAGTTTACATTAGTCTTTGATCTAATGATCTGATATAGTCCTACGTCACCCTTTCGTGCAACTCTTAGGGCTGTATACCTTGTAGTTTTATAACAATGGACAATGTATCTTTAATTTCAGTAAATCTTCTGTAGATCTTCTTCAAGTATTTTTGTCTTTTTTGACAGCTTTAGAAATAAATTCCACATGAAACATGTGTGACACATATTTTATGCTTGCAACGGCATATACAATTAATACAATCAAACTAATACCATGTGTTTGTCCATTCCATCGTCCATTCAAAAACTACTTATTTTTTAAAAAAGCATGTTTCGCAACATCGGCATACCGCGGCGCTCGAGTGTTGTTTCGAGTTTTCGGTATAAAACCGTATAAATGTAAAAAACCTACAGTATAAAACCCTGCAAATGTAAAACCTCTACAGTATAAAACCCTGCAAATGCAAGCTACTCCGCAACATGCATAACAGAGGGCGCTAGTGTGCAAGCAAAATGTGTAGGACGATGGTTTTTAAAGGATTTTCTTCTATATGTCATGTTAGTTCGTCAGTGACTTAAGTCTTACTTGACGTAGTTTCATTTTCATATTGTGTCTCGTTCGGCGTACACGTACCAATGTTCAAGTTACGGTCGATGATAGTAAATTAACTCCGAAACGGTGTTGCATGCAGCACTATTTTTCGTGACCTCGAACATCTCGGCATAAAAAGAAGATTTGCATAGTATACAGTAAAAAGATTTGTCA
Organism: Sabethes cyaneus; assembly: GCF_943734655.1. NCBI lineage: Eukaryota > Metazoa > Arthropoda > Insecta > Diptera > Culicidae > Sabethes > Sabethes cyaneus. The sequence goes on from NC_071354.1 coordinate 128,560,168, forward strand.
AGACGGAATCTGTTGAAAACCGTCAAAAACCCGGTAGAAAACGGAGCGTTAGAACTGCAGTGGCCAAAAAGGTTGTTCGAGAGTGAATTCGTCTCGGTTGCAACCGGTCCGCACGGAAAATGGCATTTAAACTGATTACACAGGTCTGCATAAAAAAAAACTGCATAGGATTTTTCAACTGATTATTATAGATTTTTATCCACTGAATTCAGAAGAAATAATAAAAATTGTCCATCACGTCACGTTTTCGTACAATACTTGTTGTATTGTTGTATTGTTGTATCTTAAAAGTTGGTTTTAGACATAAAGCAGCAGAAATATCCTGGAAATAGTTTACACTACAAAATTAATTTTTACATCAGAATTGTATTTATTAATACAAACTCTTCCATGTTATGGAAGAAAACCATATTTGATGAAGAAACTATGGAGAATAAAATTTTAAAGCAGATTTAGTGCGCTCAAATACACCCACTTGCGCTCATTCGACTGTATTGCATTATAGAAACAAATTCGGTTAAAGTCATGTATGAAACATTTCTAGAGCTTTCTAAATTGAGTAATCATTATTTTTTGTATTTACACAGTAATAGTATTGCAACTTTATCCTTAGCACAAACAAACGTGCTATTTATAAAACATGATTTAATGGAAGTTTCTATAATAAATGGAAAAAATAATACACTGCTCTATTCAACAAAATTGTAGATTACATTTAGCTCTACAAATGCCTCACACATCTTTTTACAGATTTTGCTTCTGTAAGGCAATGCAGTTGAATGTGCGTAAGTGAGCGCACCTGAGTACAGTAACCCTGTGTTGAAGAGAAACAAAAATAGTGAAGATAAAATATTTCAGTTCAATGGCATTTTTTCTGTATTTATTAAGTAAAAATTTACAACAATAATAAAAATAGATCTCTATAGAGGTTTTTTATTACGAACCTGTGATAATATTTTGACGTAGGACTACGTCTTACGGCAAGTTTTGAGATAGGGTGTCATTCCAAAAAATCGAAAAATGCGAGCGTCACGAAAAATGAAAGGTTTTGAGCGCAAATAGCTCAGCGGTTTTCCGACCGATTTTCAATATTCTTACACCAATTGATCGGAAAATCTTCTAAGAATTGACCCAAATGAAGAAAAGTATGGATTCTTGATGTTGAACTATTGAAAAATTGAAAATAATGAACCTATGTTTTATCAGAATTCTCGCTTCGTGATTGGTTGGAAGATTCTTTACGATAATCTAAACCTATACCAATTTGATATCTGTGCTTGGGAAGTAAGCCAAAACAAGTGATAAAGATTCCTCATTTCAACAAGATTTCTTAATACCGCGGTTCAACCTAGACCATTTTGATGTCCTTGCTTGGGAAGTACGCCAGAGAGAGTGACAAAGCCCCCTCGTGCCAACAGATTTCTTACGAACGCGATTAAACCTAAACCAATTTGATGTCTGTGTTAGGGAAGTGTGCCAGAAAAATGACACAAGTTCGTTGCCCCAACAGATCGCAAATTCTTTACTGCGAGACGATTAAACCTCAGCGAATTTGATATTGGAAAAATGTGCTACAGCTGTAGTGTTCGGTTATAATACGACTCTGTATGAATACGCATGCTTGCCGTTTCATTAGAAGTGTAGCTAAAAGATGTGCTGTTGATAAAATAGAATTGAATTGGTAAAATCCCTCCAACGTGGGAATCCATGGATAATAAAAACAATCTTTAATTTCAGTAAGGTAGCAGGAAAGCAATAGTTTGTGTTCTTGATTTTGTTAAATTGTTTTCAAATTCACAATCTTTTGAGAATTGAACGTATGCAATGTTACTGCTTTGATAAATGTTACATACAACGCATGTAGCATGTATATATGTTGCATATAGCATGTATACATGAAGAATCGAATGATTACACGCATGAATACATGCTACTATCACTACAAAAAGACTTACGTAGTCCTGCGTCACCTATATATGCGGTCGTGTCTTGTACACAACCCCTCTGATTTTTTTTCCATCTAATTTATGACTTTTCCATATAAGAAGGATAATTTGCAAAAAATCTATACGTGATAAAGAAAAACGGAAATCAGTTTTGCATTCAGCACCCCAAAAAACATATAATTCACCTAGAATATCTCATGCATCTGAAAAAAAAATATTTGAGATATCCTGTGTTATGTAACAGGAAATCTCATCGTCGAATTTTAAAAATGGATCTGGATGTGAAAGCATTCAAAAACCCGCATTAATCCACCTAGCAGTGAGACTTAGCCTTTCTACTGCAACAACAATTATTTTTTATATTCTCAGGAACATCTATAGTTAAGTTGACTATATTTTTAAATCTCAGTTCCTTAATCCTCAAAATCCGTATTTAACAGTAAAGTTCACAAGAACGTACTGCGAGCAAGAACCATATTTTCTTTCCTAGGGTGTGTAAATAGGGTAACGACACCAGTTTTCGCCACTTTTATCGGCATAAAATTGGAAAACCCAGATTTACTGCCATATAGTTGCATATCGATGGGCAGTTTGAAGCACACAATAAGCAGAAACATTTTTCTTATGTTTTCAGGAAAAAATTTAAGACTAAATGTTTGAAAATATAATTGTAAATGTAAAATTTGTGATGCATGTTCAAGCACCAGTTTTCGACCCCCCAAGATCCAGTTTTCGCCACCCCCGGGCTCCAGTTTTCGCCATCCCTTAGAAGCATCGTTTGCGGCATGATCTAGTCTGGAAATTCATATATATTTATGTATTTTTCAAAAACTAGAATCAGTTTTCAGTTCAATGAAGAAAAGAAAATGGAAATCCGTTGAGAAATAACCGAGATATGGCATTTTACTTGAAATCAGTATCAGTAGCGTCTGTCTCTAATTTGGCTCTCTAATACATGACCGAAATCGTATCAGCATGGGTGTCAAACTTCAAGATTTTATAATTTACTGACACTAAAAGCTTTTCCAGGTTCACGGCTTTCTATAGCAACCTTGTCGCATATTCGGAGTACCCCGGCAGAAGTGCTTATTTTAAGATATATTCGAAATCATATCAATATGTGTGTAAAATTCTATGATATTGATGTCTCGTAAAACCTTAAAGATCCACATCCATGAAGCTATAGTGACTATATTCCATTCGAATGGCCATTAACAGTATTGGTAATGTTTTAGGAACTAATTCACGGAAATGGCTACTTTTCAACAGTCGAATTCCAGTTCAAGAAATATAAACGTGCAGATGCCGAAGAAATCTGTTTTTTTTAATAATTTCCGATATCCTTTAAATATTCAGGAAGAACCAGAAAACCAGGCTGGGCAATTAAATTTTTATCTAATTTTATCTAATTTATGAACTTGCTTGCTCAATTTATACATAACTCGACAAAAATAGCATTAATGAGTTGTTTTACATAAGAATGTATCTCTATTTTTAAGTCCAGCGGCGTATTCAAGCAGTATATCGCGCCTACTTTGCCCTTCGCAAAATGCTGCAGTTTAGAAGCATAAAGGGCCAAACCGAATTACACAGCGTCAACGAGTCCGTTAGCGTTATTCTGACAATTTTCCCATGGGTTTTCTGTCAAATTGACGCTTACGGATGCGGTAACGCTGCATTCTGTTTGGGCCTTAAGCCGCTGTACGTACGTGGAAATGTTCATTAGACATTAGACCGGTAAACTATGCTCACGGAAGACTTACGCAGCTTTGTGGATGACATTTGGCGGAGTACAACTTGAAAAAGAAGAGTAGCGGAGGAGCATGAATCAACAGGCACTGCTTGGGGAAATTACCAACGTACATTTGGCGAAAGTCGGTAAACTTCAGTGAACCGGACACGTCGTAAGAAAACGGTTCTTTACAACAACCCCGCCGGCACCGGCACGGAGGGACACCGCCTGGGAAATGGGCGACAAGTTACCCAAGATTGAGTTGAACCACTCCGGCTCTAAGCTGCTGATGACAATGAAGATCGTACAACCAGCCCCGTACATTTTTCTGTGCTCTAAACAGCTGGCTGTGAAGTTTCAAGCTTGAAAGTATAGAACAAATTTTCTTCTGGGGAGTTTGAGGGGGGGCCCTCAAATTTGCTTAATGCAGTAATTATAAGTAAGAATCCATACTGCCCATGGATTCATAATTGACGCAAAAGTCAAAATGACCTAAATGTACCTTTTCGGCCCTACGCATTCCTAACTATGTAATATACATGCCCAATGCTCAAACAACATTTGTTTGTTCGAAAAATTCGAGAAATTTGGGAAAATAGAGCTACTCTGCATAGTTGACGTAACTCCAAACTATGAGAATAAACAGTCTGTTTATTCGCATAAACTGGCGTATGCATTTTTTGAATACAATAAACGAGAAATGAATCACGAAACCCCATCGGCCCTCTTTTGACTAATAATCTTTACTAAATTGACAGATTATTTGATTGAAAAAGTATACAGTTAAGATTATATGGCCTTTCCGATAAAAATGCGTTTTCTAAACAATGATGGTGTTGGTCGTTACGTTAATTATGCATCCATGGGCAGAATAGAACAGATTCTACTGATGAAACCTCGCGCTGCTTTTACAAACGTAAATGAAAAATGTTTTCTGATCCATTTAATTCTAGTTATCTTACATGTGCTCGTAAAATCAGAGTTGTCATATCAATAATAAAGAGAAAACTTGACACAATTTATTTAAATAAATTAAGCAAAGCAAATTGTTAGAGTGCAGGACAATTTCGGTGTTACTGTTATGATATTGTCCCTTACAGTCTCGCCCATTCTAGATTCAAACAAATAACGACTGGCTTGTTAGATCATTGTGGTAGGTACCTCCAGGTTTACTCGAAGAACTTTCAAATGAATGCCTCTATTATTTTTTTTTATTTTTTAATATTCATATTAAAATACTTTTTCTTATCGTCTTTCTAAAAATCCAGTAAATAAGCAATAATTTAAGTGTTATTTACACACAATCGCTGAAATTAATAAATAAACGATTGGAAAAATCGTTGAGTTTTCTACTGTAACCACAAAATATATTGTTTTTCCAACAATTTTTTTTTTTCATCCATAGCTGTACAGCAGAGAAAAATCATCCCAATCTGAGAACACAAACTGAAAATAATGATAACTAAAGTTGTACATTTATCAAGGTTTCGGAATCGTGTTTTATTGGTTAAGTATATAATTTTGTTTAAATCAGTGAATATGTTATGCCAATTGTCGTAGGCCAACTAGCAATAAAAGACCTGTAATCCACTAGGGTGGCGAAAACTGGTGCCCTGGCGAAAACTGGTTCCGTTGCCCTATTTGGAAGCGTCATACAATTTACTTTATCAACACCTTCTTGTTTAAGTGATTTAAACATGTATGTAAGCACAAAAGATCTGTAGACAGAATAGCTGTTGGGGTTACAGGAAGGGATTTTTTTTTTATGCCAGAAGGGCATTGGGTTAAAAGGCCACTGCGACAGTCTTAATGATCGTCTTTTGTGGCAGGCCCCGATTGCTGTACACAGTTTACGGATCGCTCATACCCATTGATGGAGTTGAGCGGAATAGTTGTAATCCTGTGCCCCAATTCGGTACTACATGGTTTATAAAGCCAATGACCGTTTTGGGATTTAAGCTCCATACCTGATATGGAGTAAGAAGGAAACTTCCTAAGAAGTTGTGCCTTGATAATGCAAGAGCTCCGCAATAGCAGAGCAGATGCGTTGAACTTTCAGGTTCAGAGTTACAAAAGCGGCAGGTGTCAGATGATACCTTGCCGATATTCTTTAAATGATAAAGAGCGGGGCTGTGTCCTGTTAGGAGTCCCGTGATCGTGCGTAGTTCACTACGAGTTAAATGGAGTAGATTTTTAGCTACTGCAGGGTTTGGGTAGATAAACTGTTTAGCTTGTCTACAACCCTGTGTTTGATTCCAACGGGATGCTACTTCTAGCTTTTCCCATGTCATCAGTTCGCCTTTCACGGCGGATGTGGAGGTGCCCAGAAACGGTTCAGGACCAATAAATTGCTGAGCTGATCCTTGTCTTGCTAGGTTGTCAGCAAATTCATTGCCCTCGATTCCGCAGTGACCGGGCACCCAAAGTAATAAAACTTTGTTTTGGCGGGAGAGTTCCCTCAATGCTGTGCTGCACTCCCAAACTAATTTGGACACGCATTTGGCGGACTTGAGAGCCAGTAGTGCTGCTTGGCTGTCCGTGAAGATACCGATTTTCGCATGCCTGTACTTTCGTTTCAAGCATATTGTCGCACAGATGTATATGGCATATACTTCTGCTTGAAAAACGGTGGGCCACTTTCCTAATGAGATAGTTTCCCTGATGCCGGGTCCGTAGACTCCGGAGCCTGTGCAGGCCCCCATTTTTGAACCCTCTGTAAAAAAACAGATAGTTCCAGATGGAAGATCTGGCCCTCCATTATTCCACATTTCAATCACCTCATATGGAACGTCCATATTGGGCCTGGCTTCCATGCAGTCAGAGACTGAAGTTACTAAGGGTGTCAGATTGAATTCCCGAAGTATGCGAAGATGACCGATTTGGTCACCTTCGAGTATGGTTTTACTCCTTTGCAACCGTAGTGCGCCGAGCTCTGCTTCCTTCTTCACATGAAGATGCAAAGGCAGTAAGCATAGCATTGCCTCCATGGCTGCAGTAGGTGTTGTACGCATGGCACTGGTAACTGTAAGACAGGCCAGGCGCTGAACTTTGTTTAGTTTGGCTTGGGCTGTCACCTAATTCACCTTTGGCCACCATACGACTGCAGCATAGGTTATCCTAGGCCGTGCAATAGTAGTATATGACCAGAAGGCTAGTTGAGGTTTCAATCCCCAGGTTTTGCCAAACAGTGACCTGCATGCCCAGATAGCCGAAGTTGCTTTCTTAACAGCATAATCTAGGTGGGCAGCCCAGTTCAGTTTTTTATCGAGAATTATTCCGAGGTGTTTGACTTCATTACTGAAGCCCAGTCTGACACCATTCAGTATAGGCGGAGTAATGGTATGTTTCCTTCGCCTAGTGAATGGTATAACGACTGTTTTGGTGGGATTTATATTAAGTCCCTCTTGTGAGCACCATAACATGGTGGTGTTTAGAGCTCCTTGCAAGCGACTTGACAGTACTGCATCAAACTTTCCTCTGACGATAAGTACAACGTCGTCGGCGTAAGCAATGGTCTCATAACCAAGCTGTGACAGCTTGTGAAGGAGTGCGTCGGCCACCAGTGACCAGAGCAGGGGGGAGAGAACTCCTCCCTGTGGACATCCTTTGATCACCGAAATCGTGACCGACGTATCTCCCAATGCTGCTGTAATTTGTCTGCTCGAGAGCATTGCTTGAATCCAGCTCATTGTAGTGTGGTCGATTCTCTTTTGACAGAGAGCCGTATTAATTGACGCAAAGGGCGTGTTATCGAAAGCGCCTTCAATATCAAGAAAAGCACAAAGTGCCGTCTCTTGATATTTGAGCGATTTCTCAATTAACGTCACTAAGCAGTGCAGTGTGGTTTCCGTAGATTTACCGTGTTGGTATGCATGTTGATTTACATGTAACGGAGAGTTTTTTAAAAACTCATTGCGGATATAGTTATCCGTGATTTTCTCCATCAGCTTAAGAAGCGTTGAAGTCAGACTTATCGGTCTGAAAGCCTTAGGCATGGTTTTGTCTTTTTTGCCAGCCTTAGGTATGAACACCACCCTTACTTTCCGCCAATTCTCTGGGATATACCCCAAAGTGAAACTGGCTCGAAAGAGGTTGATGAGCTCGGACATTATAACACCGTCCGTTTTTTGTAAGAAAATGGGTAGAATACCATCCGGACCTGGAGATTTCATTGGTTCAAAAGAGCTGAGTGCCCAATTGATCGAGGCCTCCGTAAACAATCGGCGTGCAAGTAGAACCGAATCATTTGGCACATTGTGTAATGACCCATTCCACTGTTGCCCGCCTATGTTTTGCCCAGTGGTCACTGTCGAACCAGGGAAGTGCGTGTTCATCAGAACTTCCAGAGTTTCCCTGGTGGTAACAGTGAGACTCCCATCCTCTTTTTTCAATTGCCCTAGACCATTGCAATGGTCCTTGGACATCGCTTTCTGCAGACGCGTAGCCTCTGGCAGAGTTTGAATGCTTTCGCAAAATTTGACTCGTGATTTCCTTTTGGCTTTGCGTAGCTCAGCGTTGTATTTGGTGAGGGAAGCTCTGTAGTCTTCCCAGTTAGACGTGATTTTGGCCCTGTTGAACAGACGCCTTGCCTTCCGACGGAGATTGCTAAGCGTCTCATTCCACCAGGGCACATCACGGCAAACTGTTCGCGTGTTTACAGGACAGTTTGGGTTATACGCGTCTGTGATCCTACATTGCAGGTCACTAGCGGCGATATCCAGCTCAACTGGAGTTCGTATATTATTGTGACAGGAATTACGTGAGGCAATCAGATGACCCCTAAAGGAACTCCAATTAGTTTTCCTCGGATTCCTGAATTGTTCTCTTTTTAGAGGATTAACCTCGATGTCGAAAATGATATGTCTGTGGTCTGATAAACTTGGTTCATCAGAGACATGCCAATTTTTGACTTTCTCAGCTATAGAGGCGCTACATAGAGTAAGGTCTAGGACCTCTTGTCTGATAGCGTTTATAAAGGTGGGGTCATTCCCTACATTGATTACATTGACATCGTTAAAAGTAAGATATTCAAGTAGGTACTCACCCCTGTTGTTTGTGTCCGAGCTGCCCCATATCGTGTGGTGCGCATTTGCGTCGCAGCCTATCACGTACGGCTTGTTGACTGCTCTGCAGTACCGCACAAGTTCAGCAACCTCGGGCGGTGGTATTTCGTCCTTGTCCCCTGGAAAGTAAGCGGACGCAACGACTATCTCCTGCTTCCCTCTAGTCGTCGGGACTACCACCGTAATGGCAACGACGTCGCGTTGGATGAATTCTGTAATTGGAGAAAATGTTATTCTCTTATTTAACAGAATGGCAGTCCTAGGCTTGGACTGTGTATTACAATAGATCAACTTACCATTAGCGTCGGATAGACCGAGGATCGTGGTATCGTTGATCCATGGCTCCTGGATCAGAGCAGCACTCAGCTGCTCTTTGGTGAACCTCCGGCATAGGACACTAGACGCGCCCTTGGCATGGTGGAGGTTCACCTGAATGCAGCGAAAGCTGCTCATTTGGAGGCAGGATTGCCGTTTTCAGCCTGATCCAATACTGGATCGAGCCTTGGCGAACGGGTACCAGCAGCGTTTTCGCTGAGTTGAGCGGCTGGGTCGCTCACACCGGCAGGCTTCGGTTGCCGCAGGCGACAGGCCACAGATGTAAGACCCGCACTTAACGGCGGATTGAGCCTCTGAGGTCTGCTATCGACTGGTGATTGCTGCGTACGCCTCTTGCGAGGTTTTCGCGGCGCTCGCCTAGTCTTCGCAGGATTGTATTGTTTAGGTGGCGGCGGGGCACTTCCAGTGGGAAGTTCCACACTTTCCACCCTCAACGTTGCAGGATTGCATTGTCTTGGTGGTGGCGGGGCGCTCCCAGAAGGGAGTTCCGCTCGTACCTTCCTCGACTTTGCAGCAGAGACTGTTGCGCCTGTGTTGATCAGACCTCTGCCAACCTGTCGCATGCGTGCTTTGCCAAACATAAAATTTAGCGTAAAGCGCTGCTCAGTGATCTGACTTGCCGACTTTTGGTCAACCTCCATTAACAGTTCCACGGTATTTCCACGCACAATGCGACGGCGTATCTGCCACGCTTGCGTTGAAAAGCCGTCGTTCTGATTCTGGAGGAATCTCAGGATTTTCTCGTCCGTGGTACCGACACTGTCCTGGAAGTACCCTATGAAGGTGTGAGCCTTCGGCAGGTCCTTCGTGTCGTAGGCCCGTAGTTGTGCTCCTTTCCACGGGACGAGAGTAGATGCCGTTTGCTCCAGCCATTTGACCGTGTTCTGGTCAGAGCAAGCCAGTATCAAGTAGCCGTTCTTGAACTGGCAGCTCCTGAACTTGGGTCTAATGGCTGGAGTCTCCTGGTCAGCTATTTGATCCAGAAGAACGGCGCGGACAGTCTGGAGCTGATCCGTAGTGAGCAGGGAAACGGGATAATCAGCCGTAGTTATGGCTACACTGAAAGCATCCACCATTTCCCTGTAGGTGCACCCCGAGGATGGTTTTGATGCCGAAGGACCCGCGCAGGCTCGACTGCGTGGTCTCTTTTTAGTGGGACCTTTGCTCCTGATGTTCGGCGACGCCGTATCAGCGGATCGTTGCCTTTTGGTAACGACAAGGTCCCGCTGGCTAGGCTGGCCGGCCGGCAGAAGGGCAAGTTCCTCCGCTTCGTCCTTTGAGTAGCCCTTGCTCCGATACCACTTCTGCCGTCGCCGTTGCGCATTGGAGAGACGCTTGGCTACAACTCCGGAAGTCCCAGGTTGCCCCTTGACTTCAGGTAGCGTCGCCGGATCGGGAAGGTTATCCGCGTCGCTCTCCGCATTCCCTGTTGGTGAATTCAGGATCAGAGATGAAGCCGAGAGTCCTCCTTCCAGCGGCATGCTGTCGAGGTTAAAGTCCTCTTCCATCCCTGTATCCATTACTTCGCCAGTATTGTCCGTGCCGATCGGACTGCGCACTTCCGGTCTACCGTCGTGCGTCACCTCTACACCTACTCCGGTGTTTATCACCAACTCTTGGGGGTCGTTGGTTGCCCCATCAATTATTGTTTCAAGGTTATCCATGGCGATGGTTGTACTCTGCTGGGGAGAAAATCAACGATTCTTTACCAGCTTGGAACAGAGGGAGCAATATACTGCACAGGGTGCTCTGGTACCATGCAGGCTCCGTTCGACCTTGGGAAACTTTATTAGACCCCCCCCAAGCATTCATCCCTAGGCACGGGTCGCGTTACACCGAGGATTGGGGTCCTCCTCCACACTTTGCTCAGAATGTAGCATGCTTCTTGACTACTTGCTACATTGAGAGCAAAAGATTTTTACAAGATTTGCCGCGGAAGAGACTCGATGTGCAGTTCCGGATGGATCCACCATAAACTTACCATGGAGCCATCCGGAGCTGCACGCCGAGCGACAAATCTCAACACTCCTCCTTTATCCTGGCTTGTGACAGACAGCTCGGGTCCCGATCCAATTTCCCCATCACTTGTTCACTCTTTTTAGGGAGCCACCCGTGGCGGTTCATCAGCGAAGGTCCGTCACTGGCGGAGGAAGGGATAAGAAGTTTGATTTGAATTGACAATATCAAAAATGAGTGGGTCAGAAGGAAAGGGGTGTAAGTGACAAAAAGTAAATTTCGAGAAAATCAGATCCAAAGTTAACATCGTCTAGAAAATTCGTCAGATTATATAATAGAAAACTAATAACGCACTATGGTTGTGTTAGCTTTACTTTATTAAATTCTATTGAAATCTTGGAAAACCACTTTGATTTTCGGGATTTATAAGATAGTTTTGAAAATGTTATTTGCACTTACACCCCTTTCGTTCTTAGTTATGCACTAGTACTGTGAGGACTGAGTCACCCTATTAGTCACGAACGCCCTCGTTGATGGTAAATTTAGTTATAGCCTGTGTTCACCCCTGCCGTAAGCGAACGCTTTATTTGTGAGTAATCCTAAACTCTCTCTCTTAAGGTACCAGTACACTGTTTGCTTTATCGTCAAATTTTCTTCCTGTCAGAATTTGGGCAAATTTTGGTATTTGACAGACATATTTGTCTTGCCCAGTACACTGTTTGTCAAATTAGATGTCAAAAATTCGATCTGAGACGTTACCCGTGTTACAAAATCAAATAAATTTTGACATATTTTGTGGGGCCAGTACACTGTTTGCAAAACAACATGAAATTCATGAGATTATCAAATACATTCGGCCCGAAAATGTTTGCGCCAGCAGATTTCTGTGCAGATCAAACAGATCAAATACGCAAAAAAAGTACGCTCGGAAAGTGAGGCTATTCATTTAACAGGAAGCTGAAAGGCATTTTAATTTTTTTAAACACGTTTTAATACAGTCATTATTATTAATTCAAAATAATTAATACAAATTACTGCGATATGAAAAAATGCAATTTATATACACTGAAGTCGCTTTTTACGCGACTATTTTTAAGCGGTTTTCGGAATTTATGCGGTTTTTTTACGCGTTTTTCGAAATTTACGCGGTTTTCGGACCAGACCCCAGCTATTGGGTCCAAAAACTGCTTCCGAAATTGAGCTCTCCGACGAAAAGTTAATGACTGCTAATTTCCCGTTAAACAAATCATGTTCGAAAAACAGGTCTATAAAGTGATTTCCTCATTATTCATAATCTTTTTAACTTTTCACTATTGATTTAATAATGTCCTGATTTATTCCAGAGTCATTTCCTTTGCAAAACTTCCTTTCTGCACGATTTTTCCTGTAGGGGAAGACGGGGTAAGACGGCCCCCCTAAGCAATTAAATTGCTAGCATAAAATTCGTTCGAAGGTTCACCTTTTTCTTGTATCACCTATGAATAAGCATTTATTTACCTACCATTAAAAATTATACAATTATTTGTTTTGTGTATTTTTCCACGATTTTTCGTCAATTTTTGAACCGTCTAAATAACATGAGTCAATTTTCAGGCGGGGTAAGAAGGACCACCAAAGGGGTAAGACGGACCATGACGGAGTTAGACGAATAGTGGCAGTTGTTATGCGTTTTTAGAGTTGCAAAACTAACTTCAATAGTATTTATTCTACAGAAACAATTTTTTTTAGATTGTTTATAAAATAGCCTGTAATTAACATAAAATTAAGTTGTACCGCTCAGCCAACTCAAATGCCAGTTCTTTGATCATACTGAGTCCATAGAACCGCTCCTCCAGTTCTAGCATATGCTGAACAAGTTCAAGATCCGAGCCTCATTGTTGGCGTATCGTTACGTACTTTAATCTGCCGACGAAGAGTTGTCCTGGCAATTCCGAATGTGGTAAATGCTGTCCTGATGGACATACCTTTATCAATGGGTAATTTAGCCTGGTTCATCTGATCCGCCGTCTACTGCATCCGCGATGTTTTTCTAATATACTTTCGAGGCATCTACGCAAACAAAAACGAACATCACACAGGAAAACCTTCAAACATTAATAGCGATACAACGCATGGCCCTTTTACCCCGTGAAAAATGGCCCGTCTTACCCCTAGTTTACAATATTCACCATTTTGCATTTTTCACTTAAGCCGTACTATTTTACATACCTATTTCGACACACACAAAACAGGAATCGTTTTACAAACGTCAGCGATACGGAGAAACCTCGAAATACTGCGTTGTTTTGCATAAATCCCTTAAATTTGTTACTGCTAAAATTAGATTACACAAAGTCACGACGAGCGAATAGTTTGTTTTGATTCTAATTTTGACATTTCGTGAGGCCGATCACCACAGAGTGTTTCGAAAGTATTCAAAAACGTTAACAAAGAACATACGGTAGCATAATTGCAAAAAATTTAAGGATTTCTATTTGAAATCGATGTGGTCCGTCTTATCCCGCCGGGCCTTCTTACCCCGTCTTACCCTACCAAATTCAGTTTTGACAGCAGTCCAAATAATACACATTGTGAGCTTTTTTGATAAGTTTCAAGCAAAGAAACCGGCGAACAGCGCAAAATGTTACGAAAACAAATTTAATTTGATTGGCATATTACACTGTTTTACAAACCGCCAAATTTTATTGGAAACACACCTTCTCCGATCTCTAACAACCGACTTGGGCACTTCGGTCTTCGCGATGCAAACTCGTCCTTTTTCCTTCTTGGACCATTGGGCTGACTGGACGTGCGTAGAAGTAAGTAGCGCTCTCCCAAGCATCGCTCGACCGTACAGTCCTCTGCTGAAGACGGAATAGTGAGTCACCACATTTGGCGATACCTGCCAGCAGAGCGTCGTTTTTTTGTGTGAAATAGTGATATTTTTACCTTTGTTATACTATATAACAAAGGTTTAGGAATTGGTCGAAAAACATGAAGTTGATCTAAGGCCCGGAGGGCCGAGTCACATATACCAATCGATAGGGCTCGACGAATTGAGCAATGTGTGTGTGTGTGTGTGTGTGTGTGTGTGTGTGTGTGTGTGTGTGTGTGTGTGTGTGTGTGTGTGTGTGTGTGTGTGTGTGTGTGTGTGTGTGTGTGTGTGTGTGTGTGTGTGTGCGTGTGTGCGTGTGTGTGTGTGTGTGCGTGTGTGTGTGTGTGCGTGTGTGTGTGCGTGTGTGTGTGTGTGCGTGTGTGTGTGCGTGTGTGTGTGTGCGTGTGTGTGCGTGTGTGTGTGTGTGTGTGTGTGTGTGTGTGTGTGTGTGTGCGTGTGTGTGTGCGTGTGTGTGTGTGTGTGTGTGCGTGTGTGTGTGTGTGTGTGTGCGTGTGTGTGTGTGTGTGTGTGCTGCTTATTTTCTATCGCCTATTTCTCGGATATGGCTGAATCGATTTGCCTGCTATTAGTTTTGTTTGAAAGGTATTATAGTGGAGAATATCACTATTGAATTGTTTCATGGTCCGACTTTTCGTTTAAAAGTTATAAACAAAAATGTGAAAACTACGTGACACGATTTTCTCCGGAACCACATGACCGATTTCAACGATCTTAATACCAAATGGAAGCTCCTACTATTGCCAAACTTTATGCCAGGTTTTATTTAAAACAAACAAGTGGTTTAAAAGTTAGCCTTAAAAAACCAGTTTTGACAAGGTCCAAATGATCGCCTGTTTCTCAGAGATGACCAAACTGATTTATGCGCTATTAGTCTCATTTGAAAGGTAATATATCCTAATAGATCACTATTGAATGATTTTTTGATTGGACGTTTAATTTGAAAGTTATGAGCAATCGTATACACCACACCAAAATTAACAATAATTTATTATGATATTAACCAAGATAATTTACCTAATTTCAATTATTTTAATATTTTACACTACGAATATATATGCAAAATTTTATAAGAATTGGTTTTACCGGTCAAAAGATATTAACTCTCGAACACGCGCGCCATCTTTTGTAACACGGTTAGTCGCGCGCACAATAGCCCAAACCCAATTTTGATTGATCCCTCTAAAAGTGAAATAAAAAAATTATTTTCCTTCAGTTTCAATATAACACATTGATGTGTTCTGCAAAGTTTTAGAGCATATTGTTACAAGAAATTTTGCTGAAGACAGTAACCTTCTATCTCTTCAGCGAAGATAGAAAAATCTTATTTATTGTATATGAATTTGTAAAATCAATTTTTCTATTTAAGCTTTTTTTGTAATTGTTGTATGACTTTTTCATGTATTGCAAAGTTGTATAAATAATAAAAATACATAACTTTACTGAAAATAGTATACCTCTATGTTTGCTTGTTTAGGAACTGTAGAACTTTGATTATAAAAAATATCCTGATTTTGACCCCGAATCACTCGACTACCAACAGACGGATACATTTTAAACATTTTACATTTGCTGGTAGTTTTGCTGCATACAAACATAATTTTTCCATATGAAGAAACGAGAGAAAATTCCAGTTGGGGCCAATTGCGGTACACCTCACATGCTACTTGCTTCGTTTCTGTGATGTCGGTTTATGCTAATCTATTTCCCTAACAATTTAAAGTATTAACGCATTGAATAATTCTGACATTTTGTTCATAACAAGTTTATTGAAGAATATACGTTAGTATATACGTAATATACGATTTGTAACTTTATAACAATATGGCATGCAAAAACCTACAAATGTTGTAGAAAATACAACAACGTGAGTAACCGAAGGTTCATAAAAATTGATGAAATTTATTCAAGAAAACTTTATTGTGGTCAATCAAATAGAATTGCATTACAACAAATTATGCATAGTTCAAAAACCTATAAACTAGACCTTTACTACGCAATGTATATGTTGAAGAATAATATTTCATCTTACAACTTACTTTTACTTGCACTCATCCTCATTAGTAACAACTTACTCAGCAATTTCCAGAGAAAAGGAACTATCAAAATTTATAGGTGCTTCTATTTGATTCAAATTTTGTAAACTTATTCAATTTCCAAAAATTTCATGTAAACCAAACGTGTCGATTTCTATTTCAAATAGCAAGTAAGACCGTATAACAAAGGTTCCTTTCACCACTAGGTGGATTAAATCAGGTTTTTTTTTGTAGATTTTGCGTGTGCGAGTGCACAACTCCGGTGCGAAAGGTGATTTTTGTCTAATTGGTTTCATTTTGCAAACCCGATTAACGGGGCAGCCATTTTACAAGTTTGGCTGAGTACCGGAGGGTGCAGCCAGTTTGATTCTACTTGTGTGTATGTGTCCCATGTGTTGCGACAACCATGGGAATTTCAAAGTAGGCGCGTTTGGTAAACCGCTTGTTTGTGTTCGTTAGCCGCTCCGGTGGAGTGCGCGTTTGGTTGTTTTCCATGTGTTGTGACAACCATGGTGCGTACAAAGAGTGGGCGCGTTGTGTTATCCGCCTCAGGCGCGTTTGGTAAACCGCTTGTTTGTATGCATTGGCCGCTCCGGTGGAGTGCGCGTTCGATTATTTTCCATTCTTAAGAATAAGTTGCCAATTAACACAATTTAATCTACGTCTAATGTTTTCATAGTTTGCCTTTTCGTATTTAAAAACTTCTTCGAACTCGCAATCGTTGGGTCTATGGTATTTGTGTATAAATAAAGAATATTCAATTGCTGTGTGAAACGCCTCATTTTTCCATAGTGGATTTAATGATTCAGTCACACAGAAGTCTTCATAAATGTTCGTAAGCAAAAAATCTAGATAGCAATTTTGTTGGTTTTTAATATGGTTAATTTGGTTCAGCCCCAAATTGGCAGTTTTGTCGAAAATAAACTGCAGTGTTTCATTCTCCCCAACGATTGGGAGTAAGATGCATTCATTTTCAGAGTCTGGAATGAAGTCAGCATGGCGTTGATTGAAGTCTCCATAAATGTGAACTTTAACCTCGGGAGGCAGTTGTGATAGAATGTGTTCGGCAATTTGGAAAAATGCTTCGTAAGTTGTTTTATGAGCTTGGTCTGGAGGAAAATACACCGAGGCGAATACATGTGTTTCTCCTGCTAAATGTGATTTTACCCAGACATGCTCGAATTCTTTAAATTTTGTTGTCGTTATAATTTCGGAATTGAAATTAGACGACAAAGCTATGAGGACTCCGCCACCCGACTTCTTTTGAGACTCAAGAAAATTTCTGTCGTCTCTGAATACGTTAAAGGCACTTCCAAAAATTTCTTCACTTTTTACGCTTTCATTCCAGCTTGTCTCAGTTGCCAGAATAACAGAAAAGGATGAGCTATGTAAATTTTTATAAATTTCCTTCATTTTGGCTGGACTTTTCATGCGATTGAAATTTTGACAATAAATCAAAATTTCAGTCACATTCTGTTTTAGTGAAGAAGTTGACGGAAGATGGTCGGTTGAAGAAATACTTAAATTAGTTATCTCTTTCTCATCGAAAGGAGTCGTTACTTCCGAAAATTCTGGTTGGTGCTTCGGACCGGATGGCTAAATTTATCGGCGCTTTCCCTCGCACGTTGCAGGTACTGGATTCTCTGATTGTTGAGATGCCGTCGATAACCTTCCAAGTCGTCAGATGCTGCCTGTTTCGGTACACCAAATTCCTCATGTACCTCGAAAAAGATTTTCTGCAGGTCCTGCGCAGAGACCGGTAGTCCTTCTGAAGCCAAATTCATTTGTATGCTCGTGTTCGTCATACCTTCGTAGCAGAACGTCGGTTCCTTGTCGTGCATGTATGCCAGGTAAAGACGAATGAGATACATAATTTTCGGATCTCGCAGTCGCGCTTTCAGGAAACGTCCGTCTCCGCCAGCTGATTGTTGCGTTTAGCTGACGATAGGTGGACGCATCGGGTCGGGTGTCCAGGTAGATGTTGAGTGCGATGATGACGTTGACGGTGCTGACGCAGTGCTATTTCGCGCTGGTGGTGATTCAATTCTATTGTGTTTTGTCTGGTGGCCCGTGTGGTAGGGGTTTAGAATTTCACCCTTTTGAAAGTCAATAAACTTTGGCACTGAAAGTCCTGCAATTGGGTGGTCCGTAGTTGATGGTGGACCAGCAAATTGTACTTTCGCTGTGGCCAGTAGCTGTTTGTCCGAAGCATTCGTACGGGTTTGTTTACCGATTTTATGATTGCTATTTATATTGTTCTTAGTTTTGATACGCTGTTGTTTACTGCGTTTTCTGCTACGTCTGGCTTTTTCCGCAGCTCTTTCCTGAAGCCTACGAGTCCGTTGTTTGGCGTCATACATCGACCAGTTCTGCATCCAGCGCCATTTATTGCCCAAAAATCGCCATCCTGGAGATGAATGGTCAGTCTTAGGTTGTAGATTTTCATTATTTGCTGATGAAGCTTCTGCTAATTCTTCCTGTAATGTCTTCTGTGGCGGCGAAACAGCTGTTGCATTCGTTTCAATAGCAGACACAGCTGTTGAGACCAATTTTACCTCGTCCAGAATTTCGCGAAGGGTTGACTCGCAATTATATTGAGGTAATGATGTGTCGGCTCTTGTGACAACCATGCTGCGTTCAAAGAGTGGGCGCGTTTGGTAAACCGCTTGTTTGAATGCGTTAGCCGCTCCGGTGGAGTGCGCGTTTGATTATTTTACATATGTTGTGACAACCATGGTAAGTGCAAAATGGGCGCGTTGTGTCAACCGCCTCAGGCGCGTTTGGTAAACCGCTTGTTTGTGCACGTTAGCCGCTCCGGTGGAGTGCGCGTTTGATTATTTTCCATGTGTTGTGACAACCATGGTAAGTGCAAAATGGGCGCGTTGTGTCATCCGCCTCAGGCGCGTTTGGTAAACCGCTTGTTTGAATGCGTTAGCCGCTCCGGTGGAGTGCGCGTTTGATGATTTTTCATGTGTTGTGACTACCATGGAAATTACAATATACATAGTGCGTTGTGTCAACCACTTCAGAATGAGTATAGAGATTACGTAGTGTAAGTTTTACCATCCCTGCGCGACGATACACATGACAATACGCTACGTTACCCCGAAGATGTTGGTTTATATAAGAAATAAGTGAAAACAAAAAGGTGTTGAAAATATTTGTGATATTAGTTCTCCATCGGGTTCTATTTTCTTGATTCGATGAGTTGTTTTTTTTGCTTGCAGTTTTAAGTCAATGATTTTTTATCATTTTCTTCAAATTATACTTTGTTATACTTTGCAAAATGTCGCCTGGAAGATACGTGAGAGCTCCGTCAGTGTCAGCGAGTGATTCTGATGGCCCTAGTGAGGCAGATGAATATTTAGATGATATTGAGTCGGGAGTCGTTGGGGCTACAGAGGAGGTACGATCTGAGGAATGTGAAGCTAGTGATAAGCCCGATCAAACTCTAATGAAAAAACCTAGTGACTCTAGATATATCTAAAAGCAGTGGACTAGATGGAATCCCAAATTCTGTGCTAAAAAAATGTATGGATGGCTTCTTAGTTCCATTACGTAGTTTATTCAGTGTGTCTTTAGCAACAGGTTCATTTCCAAAACTATGGAAGAAATCGCACATCATACCAATTCATAAAAAAGGTTCTAAGTTACTGGTTGAAAATTATAGAGGAATTGCCATCCTCTCGGCAATACCGAAAATGTTCGAATCCATGGTTTATAAGCGTTTGTATCGCGGGATTGAACCAAGAATTTCAATTTCCCAACACAGATTCCTCAAAGGACGCTCAACGGTAACTAATTTAGCGGAATTTGTTTCGAAAACTGTGCAGTGGATGGGTGAAAAGTAGATACAATATACACAGATATGTCTAAGGCTTTTGATGTAAATATTAATGATTTATTTTGATGTAAATATTGATGCGATCGCATCATTGTTGCCAAAGTATGGAATAGGCGGTATAAATATGAGGTGGATAAGCGATTATCTAAAGAATCGATCGCAATATGTCAAGATTGACAAGAGCAAGTCAGCTTCATTCCCGGTCTACTCTGGCGTGCCTCAGGGAAGTCATCTAGGACCATTGCTTTTCGTCACAGTCATGAACGAGCTCTCGGAACTTCTCTCTGGAGTTTACATCTTAATTTACGCTGACGATGTGAAAGTTTTTCTTCCGGTGAAATCTGTTAAGGACTGTCGAATTCTTCAGGATATTGTACAACATTTCATCGGTTTTTGTAAAGCGTTCGGCCTAAAAGTTAATACGAAGAAGTGTAATCTGGTTTTATACACCCGAAAAACAAATAAATTGGTATTTTATTATTTCATGGAAGGGGAAATAATACCAAGCAGAGCACGTATGCGATCTTGGCGTAGAAATGGACAGCGAGCTTAACTTCATCCGGCATACTGAAAAGGTTGTTGAAAAGAATATTCCTTATTTAGCTTGATCAAACGGCTCAGTGGAGAATTAAAGGATCCGCATACTATCATATCATTGTACAATGCCTTAGTACGAAGTGGTGTTGAGTACGCAAGTGTAATATGGCAACCATTCTACGAAGTGCTCAAAAACCGTATTGAGCAAATCCAAAGGTTTATTCGCTATGCTCTGCGGAATTTAGGAAGGACCGGAGAGATGCCTAACTATAAATCGTTGTGTTTATTGATTGGAACGGAAAGCTTGGAGAACAGAAGGCGTACAACAGATGCTCTGTTCTTAAAGGACATACTCGCCGGCGGGTATAATTCGCCATATTTATTAAGTCAAGTGACCGTGAATGATAGACATTCGTCATTAAGAAATGTTAGACCTTTTCGTTTGACAAATAGAGTTCAAAATTACGACAGAAATGAAACAATGTATAGAATGATGGCCACATTTAACAATCATCGTGATATTATAAGTGTTGAATTGATAAAGAAGCAAATTAGAGATAATCTTAGAATATTTTATATAAATTATTTGCAATAAGTAAGTAATAGGGTAAAAGCACCAGTTTTGGCCATAGTTTGGTAAACTTTCAAGGATATTGATCATGTTTTATAAAATTCTAATAAACTAAATATGTTTAACATCATCAACAGATAATTTTAGTCTTAATCATCGTAATGTATAGGTTTATTTGATGGAAATATGCTTTTTTGTTTCAATTTTTGTCGATTGAAAAACCTCTGCTGGGTTCCTGTTTTGGCCATAGTGTTCTTCTATTCGCCACTCTGTGTTCCTATTTTGGCCACCCTGCTGAAAAAGTATCGCAAAACAAGTTAAACTATCATGTAATGTATTTTACTGAATTATTTATTTTTTAAATATACAATTGCATCGGATTAGCATTGCTACCGGAATTTTAACGCATTCTTGCCTGTCATTATTTGTGCAAGATTGCAAAAATTGGTGTTCGAGAAAAAGAAGTCAAAACAAAGTTTATTTGAAATTATTTCTAATCCTTTAAGTAGTTTTCAGTTATAAATGTTTTTTGCAGTAATATAAACAAGTATGGGAAATCTTTTGGATAATTTTCATGACCGATGATTCAACAACTTCTGTTTTATTTGATTGCTTGCTACGGGTGCAATCAGTGGAACAATTTTAGCCGATTTACGATACTGTAAAAAAAGCGTTTATCATAAATCACAACTGCAAAAAATTGGCATTCAACTTTCAGCTTTACATAGGACAGATTGTTGAGATATTGTAATATACTGATGAATTACTTTCAAACATTTGAAAAGTGTGTAACAACCTTTTGATATCTGGATTTCAAACATAGTTTCCTTTAAATATTGTGATCGTGAAGAGTAATTATCACTAGGTATCGTAAGGCAAAAAGTAATTAGCCTTTCTGAAGATGCTGTTGTTTGAACCACTCAATCCCAGAGACTAGAGAAATCGTCGCTTATAGCCAAAATAATCAAAAAAATTTATGCTGTTCTAGAAATAGATTATATTCCAACATTATGTTAAAGTCTGATATAGTACATTCTTATATAATCGAGGAACATTAAAACCTAACGAGATATGAAAGCAAAACTTGAACTTCCCTTTGAGAAAACTAAATGTATTATTTAATATATTCCAGTGTTTACATGGCTTTCATATGGCTTTTCAAATTATTAGTGGTCATCCAACCCCGTTCTCTTTGACCAAGACCTTATGCAGAGAGAAATCTTCTTTTCTGAGACGCTGTCCTGGGAGTTGTATGAAAACAATTATCAAATCAACTATGATTCCATCGTAGTTTATCCACGTGGAAGCTTCCATGTTAGCTTCGCTAACTCGGGCGCTGGTAGAAGTCACAGTTTCGGGAGTCCGAATTGATAGTTGTAGATGACGGACCATGAAAGACGAGAACCATTTCTTGTCGTAAACGTCTAACGTAAAGAAAAGTTGCGAAATTTTTGAACAATATGTAAATTACATGAAAAATTATTTTTGAATGGAGTATCACGAGAGTTTTTGGTAAGAAAATCCTTCACATTGAATAACTACGTTCGGTGCTGCGCTATAAAATCGCGACGTAGCATTTCAATAAGCCAGGAAACCAGGGATGGTTCGATCACTTTGACTCAATTTTGATTCATTTGACAGTACCGTCTTAACGGAGCCAAATATGACAAAGTTATGTATGGGACATTTGTAGAACAGGTTATTATCTATAATTTTGCAGAATAGAGTTTTGCTGTATCGTTTGTAGTTACGGCGCTACCGTGCTAGTATCTTATTAGTGACTAAATGAACGTTCATTTAGTCACTGATGAGTTACTAGCGTTGTAGCACCATATCTACAAACGATACAGCAAAACTTTCTTCAGAAAAATTTTAGATTAGAACTAGTTCTACAAATGTCCCATATATAACATTGTTATATTTGGCTCGGCTGAGACGGTACTGTCAAATGAATCAAAATTGAGTCAAAGTGATCGAACCATCCCTGCAGGAAACAATCATTTCCTTCTCCTTGGACAGTATCGTTCCGGTACGCCGTATTGTGGTAGACCTTAGATAGCGTATTTTTTACGGCTCGCATATTTTGAAGATACTTTGATTGTACACCTGACAGGCAATGTTTTTCGATGAAGCCATCATATTTTGAACAAAGAATATCAAATAATCAATAACTTTATTAATAAATTACTCAATTTAGTAATTTACTGCCTGTGCCTTCCAGCGGTAAGAAAAGAACAAATTTTGGAACTCGACGACCACAATTTCAGAACTAAATATCAATAGATTTTACGTATGGCGAAAACGGGCATATGAAATATGAAAGCGCTTTGACGTATGGCCAAAAGCGGCACAGCGAAAGTTTTTGGCCTCCTATGACTAAAAAGCTTTTTTTTATATAAAAAAGACTTATTTACGTTTATCATATGATCGATATGGTTTGAGAAATAATCCATTATACCATATGGAAAAACCCAACGAAAAATAAATAATTTTAGATAATAAATGTTATGTACTGAAAGTTCCAGTCGTACTATGCTGACAATAGGTTATGCGGGAAATTAAGCGACGCCTTTTTTATTTCTGCAATATTCCTAGAATAATAATTTTCTTATATTAGTTTTCATATAAGTTATATGGAAAAATATCTGAAATTTGATTTAGTTACATCTAACGTTGTGTTATTAGCCATATATTTCATCAATTAGCACTTAAATACATGTATGGCCAAAACAGGTACTATGCTAAAACCGGTGCTTCTGCCCTAACTATGTTTGTAATTATTTTAAATATCGATAACGGGCAGAGCCTAACATCAGTCGAAAAATAAATAAATAAATAAGCGCGACCCGCTACGTAATGCTATACAATTTACAAAAACATATTACTTTGTTTTTGTTCCAATATATATGTGTCACGCTGATTGAAAAGCCGCTCCAATACCAAGAGACGGCACTTAGTGCTTTTCTTGACATTGAAGGCGCTTTCGACAACACGTCCTTCGCTTCAACTAATACGGCTCTCCTTACTAAAGGAACTGATCAGTCGCCAATGAGCTGGATTCAAGCAATGCTGTCAAGCAGGGAAATCATAGCCTCATTGGGAGATACGTCGATTACGATCTCAGCGATCAATGGATGTCCTCAAGGAGAAGTTCTCTGTCCCTTGGTTTTGTCATTGGTGGTCGACAAACTCTTGCACAAGCTATCACAGCACAGTTATGAAATCATTGCTTATACCGACGACGTACTACTTATTGTCAGAGCTAAATTTGACGCAGTGCTGTCTAGTCGTATGCAAGGAGCTCTGTACCTCTTTTTCGTGGTGAGAGGCGGGAGAGGGGCTTAATATAACCCCCTCCAAAACAGCCGTGATACCATTTACTTGGCGAAAGAGACATACTCTTACTCCCCCTACACTGAATAGCGCAGACTAAGCTTCAGCAATGAAGTTAAACAACTGTGTATTATCCTGGATCATAAACTGAACTGGATTGCTTACCTAGACTATACTGTCAAGAAAGCAACTTCGGCTATCTAGGCATGCAGTTCACTGTTTAGCAAAACCTGGGGACTGAAACCTCAACTAGCCCTTTGGTCATATATTGCACGGCCTAGGCTACCCAACAAATATTTTTGTTGAATAGTAGCTTATTAAATTGTATAGCTAATTACCGGGTAACATTAAAATGTTACCAAACAAACTTATGCCGCTCTTATATGGTGGCCAAAGGTGAATGAGGTGACAGCGTAGGCCAAGCTAAATAAACTGGCATGTTTGTCACTTGAACAGTTATACGATCAGTCAGTTGATACGGTTCCGCTTCCGTTTCTTTGTCGCTTGAGCATTTCTAACTCGAAACATTACAAAACAAATCAGAGGGGTTGTGCACAAGACACGACCGCATAGGTGACGTAGGACCACGTAAGTCTCTTTGTAGCGATAGTAGGATGTATCCATGTATATAATAATACGATTCTTCATGTATAAAAGCTACATCCGTAACGGTCATCAAAGTAGAAAAATTGTATACATTCAATCCTCAACCGATTTTGGTGTTATATCCATGAATTGATTGAATCTGTTTTATTAAAACGAAACCAAGTTAGTAACTAAACCAAACAGTAAATAAATTTGTATGATATGTTTCTACGTTGAATAGTGCTTTTCCTCTGGTAATCGGTAGACGGTACGCGCGAGTTTTCAAAAAGTTGAAAATTTTGCGCCACTTTTCTGCGGCTTACAAAAGGACACGGATAAAGCATTTACAACCTGCAGACGTATTGGAAGTCGCAGAAAATGTCGCCTGTGACCAGAAAACTTATTACCGTCATTGGTTGGTCGTCCGCAATGGCGAAAAATTCAACTTTTCCCTCGTTGACTGTGTTAATTATGGTATTAACTGGGCAAGAAAATATAATAAACTCTTCAATCGTTGTGTGGCCCTTAAAAGAACCGATTGTTTGATTATCATAACTCCTGCTTGCAATAAACTTGCACTAACGCATTTAACGTAATTCTCTGTTCGGTAAATTGGAGTACCGATAACCGCTAACCAGGCACAGCTTGTTGCAACGGACCAACCGAAAAGCCTCAGCAGCTATGCGATCAACGAAACCATTCGTGTGTGGTCCTGAATCACGATGAAATACCACTCCAAGTGGCCAGCTGCAAGTGACGTGGGATGCTTCATGCTTCTGGTCGTTTTGTTGTCGCGAGCAGTATATGTCCTCCCAATTTCAGAACTCCTGTCGCCAGATATTCCATCACGGCAGCGAAATGAGTGCTTCAGCTCCAACACACGGTCACACGGTCAGCCGCCGATGAACACGTGCACGAGTCGTACGTGACTTCCGTTTGCCTGGCAAACGATGTTAGCACTAGCTCAGCTGGCGTATGAATAATGCTGTTCACCGGCTTACCACGTGTTATGTACCAGAGCAAGCGACAAGAAACGACCACACCCATTTTTCATGGTCCTTCATTCATCATCTACGTGAAATAAAAAATAGAGCATTTCAATTTCTGTCTGAACAAAAGAGCAAAGTTGCCAAAGAAAAATTACGCTACGTATATTACTGTAGCATTAGTGATGGATAAATTTGTGTTGCTAAGATGCAAAAGATGTTACTAAAACTCGTTCATTTGATTAAATCCAATTTAATTTATTTTGACGCTTGACCGAACACATTTACTTGGAGCTAGTATATTTGTTGGCTGCAACCAGCGCAACCAGCGTCCAGCAGCAACAAGCGAACAGAAGCGCGAGAGGTGATCGGTTAAAATTATTTGATAAGAAGCGAACAATCAGATCAATCTAAGTTAAATAGAATTTAAATCAGTGAGTGAAAATTCCTCAAATCTTCATGAACATATGTTTCGTTCTTAAAAGAACGGTTTTTCGACGTGATATGCTGGAAATTTAAGCCTTCTTTTCCGTCTTCTTGGGCAGCAACAAAACAGTTTAGACGTGCCATCACGGCAACGAAATGAACCACCAGCAGCAAGCGAACAAAACCACGACAGGTGATCGGTTAAAATTATTTGATAAGAAGCGAACATTAGAATCAATCTAAGTTAAATAGAATTTAAATCAGTGAGCAAAAATTCCTCAAATCTTCATGAACATATGTTTCGTTCTTAAAAGAACGGGTTTTCGACGTGATATGCTGGAAATTTAAGCCTTCTTTTCCGTCTTCTTGAGCAGCAACAAAACAGTTTGGATGTTCGGAAAGACACTTCTCATAGCAGTGGTGAGTGACACGGGACAGCAATTTGTTCAACTCTTCGTTGTTGCGGATGGCCAGCTGCAAGTGACGATAATTCTGATCGTTTCGTTGTCGCGAGCAGCATATATCCTCCCAATTCCAGAACTCCTGTCGCCAGATATTCCATCACGGCAGCGAAATGAGTGCTTCAGCTCCAACACACGGTCAGCCGCCGATGAACACGTGCACGAGTCGAACGTGACTCCCGTTTGCCCTGGCAAACGATGTTGGCACTAACTCAGCTAGCGTTTGAATAATGCTGTTCGCCGGCTTATCACGTGTTATGTACCAGAGCAAGCGACAAGAAACGACCACACCCATTTTTCATGGTCCTTCATTCTATCATCTACGTGAAATAAAAAATAGAGCATTTCAATTTCAGTCTGAACAAAAGAGCAAAGTTACCAGTGAGTCGTTCGCCTTTTGCTGCCAAAGAAAAATTACGCTACGTATTATTACTGTATGGATAAATTTGTGTTGCTAAGATGCAAAAGATGTTACTAAAACTTTCATTTGATTAAATCCAATTTCATTTATTTTGACGCTTGGCCGAACACATTTACTTGGAGCTAGTATATTTGTTGGCTGCAACCAGCGCAACCAGCGTCCAGCAGCAACAAGCGAACAGAAGCGCGAGAGGTGATCGGTTAAAATTATTTGAAAGTAGCGAACAATCAGATCAATCTAAGTTAAATAGAATTTAAATCTGTGAGTGAAAATTTCTCAAATCTTCATGAACACATGTTTCGTTCTTAAAAGAACGGTTTTTCGACGTGATATGCTGGAAATTTAAGCCTGCTTTTCCGTCTTCTTGGGCAGCAACAAAACAGTTTGGATGCTCGGAAAGACACTTGTCATAGCAGCGGTGACACGGGACAGCAATTTATTCAACTCTTCGTTGTTGCGGATGGCCAGCTGCAAGTGACGATAATTCTGATCGTTTCGTTGTCGCGAGCAGCATATGTCCTCCCAATTCCAGAACTCCTGTCACCAGATATTCCATGACGGCAGCGATCATTGAGTGCTCCAGCTCCAACACCTCGCTTGGTGAATTTGCATGTCTTCGTTGCCTTATCCGTGGGAAACAGCAACAGCTGAAGCTCAACAATTTTCGATCGGATTCTATAGGGCGTAAATTAAATACAATCATAAGGAAGCTTAACCCATAGCTTATATCGTATATATTTCTGTCATCCGTGCTAAAGAAGCACTGACGAAGGAAGGCAACAATTTTTCAAATTCAATTTCAAAAACAAAATCAATAGTTTTCTATATTTTCAATATTTTCAATCGACTTCCCGATCAATTGGTGTAAATATCTTGGAAATCTATTGAAAATTTACTAAATTATAAGCCGAAGCGTGAAAACGCGTTTCTACTTTGATGACGTCATTTCCAACAACTGATCACGAAGCGAGAATTCTGGTAAAACATAGGTTCATTATTTTCAATTTTTCAATAGTTCAACATCAAGAATCCACACTTTTCTTTATTTGGGTCAATTCTTAGAAGATTTTCAAATCGATTGGTGTAAGAATATTGAAAATCGATTGGAAAACCGCTGAGCTATTAGCGCACAAAACCTTTCATTTTTCGTGACGCTCGCATTTTTCGATTTTTTGGAATGACACCCTATCTCAAAACTTGCCGTAAGACGTAGTCCTACGTCAAAACCATTTTTGACTTGACTATTTTTAATTGAAATGAAATTTTGCTGATATATTGGATACCACGCGAGGTTTTATTTTTCATTATACATAATTTTATTGCGAAGAGAAACTTTTTCAGAGGATGGTATTTCGAAATTTATTTCTATTCATAAATGTATATCTTTAAAACTACTTTACTACTACTATTTGTTCAAAATAACGTCAAAGGAAAAGTTGTAGAAATTTAAGGGTAAAATCGTGAAAAAAAATCATAAAATGCTTCTCAAAACTATCCTCTATGATGAGGAAATTTTCTGAAAGACATCTTGAATTATGCCCTGAAATCTGAAGAAGCTATTTATGGACACTCTTTCTGATATATTTAAAAAAATTCCTTGAAATCTGACTGATATTGTAAAATTATCTAAATTTCAAATATTTAGTAAAACTGTTACAAAATTAAATGCTGCGCATCATTTTGAACTAACAATTGTTATATAAACTTCTTTACGGTTTCGCCGTTTATGTTTTGCAAAAGTTAAACCGATACTAGGACTAAGGAAAACTAACTAGATGTCAGTAGACCCAGGAAAACGAATAAACCTAGACAGATGGGGCCAAGCTTCCAACGGCGAGTCACCGGGGCAAACACTCGTGCCTACAGCCTGCTCGTCCTGAATCTATACCTATAAAAATGGATTTTTGTCTGTCCGTATGTTCCGTATATAATCGAAAACTACTGAACCGATCAGCGTTAAAATTTGCATGTAGGGGTTTTTGGGGCCAGGGAAGGTTCTTATGATGGTTAGAGATCCCTCCCCACTAAGAGGTGGGGCTCCCATACAAATGAAACTCAAATTTCTGCATAACTCGAGAATTAATCAAGCAAATGGAACAAAATTTTACATGTGGGTGTTTTTGGAGATCAGAAATTTTTCTATGGTGAATTGAGACCCCTCCTCACTTTAGGAGGGGGGCTTCTATACAAATGAAATACAAATTTCCTCGTAACTCTAAAACTAATTAATCAAATGGAACCATATTTGGCATGCGGGTGTTTTTGGAGGCATGAATTTTTCTATGGTGAATTAGGACTCTTTACGTTTTTAGGATGGGGGGCTCCCATACAAATGAAATACAAATTTCCTTATAACTCGAGAACTAATCAAGCAAATGGAACCAAATTTAGCATGTGGGTGTTTTTGTAGGCAATTTTTTTTCTATGGTGAATTGAGACCCAGGAGGGGAATAATGACCTCTAACTTTTTTAAGAGGGGGGCTTCCATACAAATGAAATACAAATTTCCTCATAACTCGAGAACTAATCAAGCAAATGGAACCAAATTTGACATGTGGGTGTTTTTGGAGACAAGATTTTTTTCTATGGTGAATTGAAACCTCTCCTTACTTTAGGAGGGGGACTCCTATTCAAATGAAATACAAATTTCCTCATAACTCGAGAACTAATTAATCAAATGGAACCACATTTGGCATGTGGGTGTTTTTGGACGCATGAATTTTTTCTATGATAAATTAGCACCCCTTACCTTTTTAGGATGAGAGGTCCCATACAAATGAAATACAAATTTCCCCATAACTCGAGAACTAATCAAGCAAATAGAACCAAATTTGGCATGTGGGGGGTTTGGAGGCAGGATTTTTTTAATGATGGTTTGAGACCCCTCACCCCTGTCGTAGGGGGATAAGGACTCTTATACAAATAAAACAGAAATTTTTGCGTAACGCAAAAACTAAGCGAACTCGAGAAATTTTAGACTCTTTCCTGGATCTACTGATCTCTATTACTTTCCTTCAGTTGGGTCACCCCTACGAAATGATACTTTCTACGAAAAGATTTTCCGTGAAATGGTCCATCTCGCCTAAGGTTTTTCGCGAAATGGTATTCTGCGAAACTCTATATTCCGCGTTATGGTCCACCGAGAATTGGTGTTCCGCTAAATGGTATTCGGCGAAATGGTTTATAATGATGGCGAATATTTAAGGGGGTATAGTACTTTTTCAATTCTAAAAAATCGAATTTTTTTATTGTTTATATCAAAAGATTAACATTTTTAGCATATGTGTTTGAAACCGTTTCGATGAATTCCAAAAAATGACAAAGTTACAATAATTTACACCGCGCATGTCTGGAATGATTGCACAGCGCATAAAAACTTCAATGCCGTTTTTCTCGAAACCAGGTTTTCAAAGTCGGTACCATAAATGTCTCAAGAACGGCTCGAGCAATTCTCATGATTCTTTTTTTGTTTTTGTTTTAAAGCCAACAAAATTATTTAGTGTTTGACCCATCCTTTTTTCGATATTGCAATTTTTGTATTTTTTAGAAATGATTAAAGTCAATTTTTTCTACTAAAAACCTCACTTTTATGTTCAAATGTCCGCCATTTTGTTATGCGTTCAAATTTTAAAAAAGGATGGGTCAAACACGAGATAATTTAATGTACTTTCATGTCGTTTTAGAATTTTTCATTTCGGATAAGCCCCCGAGCGCCAATCCATGGTACCGTAATTCATATTTTTTTCGAATGATCATGTTCAAGGAGCCGTAGGGGAGGAGGGAAGAGGTTCCCATGTCCCCTCCCCCCGAATCAATTCGCCTTCCGCGTTATCGAGAAAAAAATATATGAAATTAGGCCAAATATATGGTGTAAAAAATACTATGCCCCCTTAAATGCTATCCGTTTTATTTTATCAGGCTAAGCAATAGGGGGAGTTGTTTTCTACTTTACTGTGAGGAAAATTTGTATATTAAAACAGCCATGAACTCCCCAGAAACTTGCAAAACTCGAGATTGTGACAAAGGTCATTCGAGATTCACGATTTATGTACAACAAAGTTTAATTTGTGGAAATACGAAGTTTGTCGGGTCAGCTAGTCATCTATATAACGGGATAATTAATGTTAAAATATGAATTTACGTAGGACTCGTAAAATTGCTGCAAGCAACAATAGTTTTCCGCAGAATAATACTTTCCGTCAAATGATTTTCTGCGAAATGGTACTTTCTGCCAAGCGGTTATTCACGGAATAGATACTTTCCACGAAAGGATTTTCAGCGTTTTGATACTTTCCGCAAAACGGTACTACGCGATATGGTCTTTGGAGAAATGGCATACAACCAATTATGTCATAAGATCATTCCACGCGAAGTGTCCGAGACCCGTGTAATCATCAATCTCGAATTTGAACCAAATTTTGAAACATTGGAAAAGCACAAGTTCAGAAAATGCCCCTAATTTCCTAATATAAGATTGTATAAAAAAAGGTTCTTTTGTTCCACCAAGTGGATTAAATCGGGTTTTTAAGCATAACTTTTAAGCTGCTACTTAAACTACTTAAAGAGCTTTCAATTAACACTAAGATCGTTGGAAGGGGGGCTCCGTAGCCGCAAGGTTACCGAGTCTGCTTTGACAAGCGAGTGGTCGTGGGTTCGAATCTTAGTAGAATCAAGCCATTCGATGTCAAGTGACTTTAGCATGGGTTTATTCTCAGGCCCCACCATATACCCTTCCTTCGCGCTGAATTCTTTATATTTATCCACTGAAGCCTCCTGACAGTGCAAATGTTCCTCCTATAGTTAAGTATACTGGTCAGAGGTACGAATGAGTCCTCGCCAGGGACGGCTATAATATGGGATAGTGCTAGTAGCGAGGAATAAGTGGGTAAAGTAGATCAAGTTTGAAGGAAGGGTAAACCCCAATACACACAAGCACGCATAAATTTAATAAGCATATCGCTCACTCAATAGCGATTATAGCAAAAAGAAATGCAGTGCAGGTCATACAGCAAACACCCGGGCGATATTACAATAGATCAACTATACTGGTCGCAGTAATGAGTTCACACATGGAAAAAAAAGATCGTTGGAATCGGTTGTGCGGTTCCGGAAAAAACCGTGTCACGTAGTTTTCACATTTTTGCTTATAACTTTTAAATGAAACGTCATATGTACATGAAACAACTCAATAGTGATCTACTAGACCATAATACCTTTAAAAAATCAGAGGGGTTGTGTACAAGACACGACCGCAAATATAGGTGACGCAGGACTACGTAAGTCTCTTTGCAGTGATAGTGGCATGTATTCATGCTTGAAATCATTCGATTCATCATATATACATGCTATATGCAACATATATACATGCTACATGCGTTGTATGTAACATTTATCAAAGTAGTAACATTGCATACGTTCAATTCTCAAAAGATTGTGCATTTGAAAACAATTTAACAAAATCAAGAACACAAACTATTGCTTTCCTGCTACCTTACTGAAATTAAAGATTGTTTTTATTATCCATGGTTTCCCACGTTAAAGGGATTTTACCAATTCAATCCTATTTTATCAACAGCACATCTTTTCACTACACTTCTAATGAAACAGCAAGCATGCGTATTCATACAGAGTCGTATTACAGGCCGGACTCGATTACCCGGGGATTCGATTAACCGGGGATTCGATTATCCGGGGATTCGATTAACCGGGTTTTTAGACTCGATTATCCGGGTGAAAAAAAAAATTTTTTTTTTCACTGATTTATTTTAAACCCAAATGTTATAATTTTCATGCTACATGATGATTCCAGCTAGACAAGCATTGATTAACCTCCCTAAAGCTACAAAATTCCTTTCTTATATCCCTTTTATCGGCGAAAAAAACAAAAATAAATCCTGCGATGATGAAATCAATTTTTTTACTTAGAAATCATCATCACCATCATCATTATCATCATCATCATCATCATCATCATCGTAATCATCAGTAAAAAATATTGCAAAAAAGGAATTTTATGACTTTAGGGGAGATTGATCAATAATAAAAAACATTTATAATATCTAAATATTGAAAAACATAACATACAAAAAATAATATTGTGCCAAAAAAAATCATCAGTGGAAAAAATCGTAAGAAAGGATTTTTCTGACTTTTGGGTAGATAGATCAATAATAAATAAAACATATCTGATACCTAAAAGTAAAAAAACTTGAGATACCAAAAGAAAATTTGTACCAAAAATGATGATTCGATTATCCGGGTGATTCGATTATCCGGGCTGAAAATAAAAATGAGCACCCGGATAATCGAGTCCGGGCTGTATAACCGAATAGTACAGCTGTAGCACATTTTTCCAACACAGATATCAAGTTCGCCGAGGTTTAATCGTCTCGAAGTAAAGAATTTGCGATCTGTTGAGACAACAAACTTGTGTCATTTTTTCAGGCACACTTCACTAACACAGACATCAAATTGGACTAGATTTAATAGCGTTCGTAGGAAATTTGTTGGCTTTGTTACTCTCTCTGGCGTACTTCCCAAGCAAGGACATCAAAATGGTCTAGGTTGAACCGCGGTGTTAAGAAATCTTGTTGAAATGAGGAAACTTTGTCACTTGTTTTGGCTTACTTCCCAAGCACAGATATCAAATTGGTAGAGGTTTAGATCATCGTAAAGAATCTTCCAACCAATCACGAAGCGAGAATTTTGGTAAGACATAGGTTCATCATTTTCAATTTTTCAATAGTTCAACATCAAGAATCCATACTTTTCTTCATTTGGGTCAATTTTTAGAAGATTTTCCGATCGATTGGTGTAAGAATATTGAAAATCGATCGGAAAACCGCTGAGCTATTAGCGCTCAAAATCTTTCATTTTTCGTGACGCTCGCATTTTTCGATTTTTTTGGAATGACACCCTATCTCAAAACTTGCCGTAAGACGTAGTCCTACGTCAACAAAAGTAACAGCGGACAAATCCAGTGTTACCAGGTCGATTACCTATTTTCCCGCTGCCCAGAGTTTGATTTCCCGCTGAAATCCCGCTGTCTAGAGTCTATTTCCCGCTAGAAATCCCGCTGAATCAAAAGTCATTCTTTCGTTTTTGGTGCAGATTAAAAAATAAAAAATATTCGTTTCAGTGTAGGCTTGTATTTGAAATTAAGATGATCTGCTGAAATTGAGCCGTTGCGATTAAATGAACATTATGCAAATTTGCTGCATTCATTTTGACGAGGTTTTTGGCTTCAGGAAACAGAAAAAGAAATATCTTGTTATCCCTCATATAATGAAATACGAAATTTCGCAAGAATTATAAGATTAAGGAGTCTAAGAATACATGCGAAAATTTTGAAAAAAGCTTTTAGTACAAATTCTTTTTCTGTGTCTAGCTACGACAAAAATCATGCAAAATTTCAGCAACGCTGGCAAATGGTTATGGGTTTTGGTGACAAAAGAAGATATGTTTCAATCTTTATAAGTACCCAAAAATCAAAAATATCTGTAAAGCGCATCGGCTCTTTGTTCTCGCTGATGTTTTGTTTTAGGAAAAATGTTCTCAGCTTGGCATACACTTTTCGCTTCGATTTTGCTCTTCTGATTACTGCGCCTCAGCCAAGTAGAATTTGAAAAAGTGGTGTATAGGGCATTTGTAGAGCTATTAATTATCTACAATATTGCCGAAGAAAGTAAAGTTTTATCTTTAATATTTACGACGCTGTAGGGCTGTAATGCCGTTGGTGGCAAAAAGAGCACACTTTTTGCTACCAAGAGGGCAGCCTTATAGCGCCATAAATACAAAAGGCATAGTAATAGGCATAGCACTTCAACAGTATTGTAGATAATAACTAATGCTTCAAAAGCCCCATACATCACTTGTTCAAATTTTGCTTGGCTGAGATGCAGTAATCAAAAGAGCAAAATGGAAGGGATAAAGTGTATGGCAAGCCTGATGTACCGATTTATTTTGAATCTGTTATCACACAAATGCTGCGGTATATAGGAAACTATGATGTATATAGATACATAAGTGTTCTTTTGTTTCCAATTCATGAATCAGTTGGGTTTTGCCATTGACAACGTATTAGTTTGTGGAAAAATTAGGAATACGCAAAACGAATTGGTTTGGTGGTCTACTTTTTCAGAAAGTTCTAATGAGTATTTGTCAGAACTCATCCCATTCTAGGTAAAAACCACGGAGTTTTCTAATCAACAGAATATACTGAACCATCTGCCAATGCATGAGCAGATATTAGAATGTCACTAAACGAAGTGTTTTGCTGACAACCTTTCTTTCAGCATTCTTCTTGCCTACCAAATATTGCTAACTCGAGATCCCGCTAAAATCCCGCTGAGTTATTTAAGAAAACCGCTAGATTCCCGCTAGCCGCTGTTTGGTTGAAAAGTCCCGCTGTCCGACTTGAAATCCTGCTAAATCTAGCGGGAAAACCGCTGATCTGGCATCGCTGGACAAATCGGTTCAGCCATCTCCGCGAAATAGACGATAGAAAAAAATGATTACATACACACATTTCTATTTCATACATACATACATACATACATACATACATACATACATACATACATACATACATACATACATACATACATACATACATACATACATACATACATACATACATACATACATACATACATACATACATACATACATACATACATACATACATACATACATACATACATACATACATACATACATACATACATACATACATACATACATACATACATACATACATACATACATACATACATACATACATACATACATACATACATACATACATACATACATACATACATACATACATACATACATACATACATACATACATACATACATACATACATACATACATACATACATACATACATACATACATACATACATACATACATACATACATACATACATACATACATACATACATACATACATACATACATACATACATACATACATACATACATACATACATACATACATACATACATACATACATACATACATACATACATACATACATACATACATACATACATACATACATACATACATACATACATACATACATACATACATACATACATACATACATACATACATACATACATACATACATACATACATACATACATACATACATACATACATACATACATACATACATACATACATACATACATACATACATACATACATACATACATACATACTAGGAGCAACAGTACTAGCGAAGACCAGCAAATCTCTCAGACAGAGCAAAGCCTGGGATTGAACCCTCTATTTACGCCGAGAAGTAGTCAAACCAGAGAGGGGCGGTTACCTGGAAACACAATATTGAGGACAATTATCACGAAGGTCAACGAGCTCTGCGACTTAACGCAGGAAAAGTCCAACCTGCATAAAGAAGTTAAGAGCAAAGTAGTAGGTATAAGGACCCTCATGAAAAGCGCTTTGGAAGAGCACAATGCACTTGTGAAAAGAGCGGAGGTCGCCGAAAGCGCTCTTGCTGAAACGTTAGAGAACGTTGCGGCAGAAGCGCGAGTCAAGGTGAAGGAAACGCAAAACCGGTCGGAGAAGAGGAAAAAAGATTCGCCAGTGGAATCCGAGCTGCCCAAAAAGCGCAAGAGCGACCAGAGCGATAGCGATGAAGAGGGAGCGGATTGGAGCATAGCCACGAACAAAAAGGAGAGGAAAAAGAAAGAAAAGGAAAAGGAAACAAAACGCAACGAGGAAAAAACGGAAGTTAGGAAGCAGGAGAAAGGAAAACCCAATTCTCGCCGGGTAAGAACCAAAGGTGACGCGCTCATTGTTGAAGCAAAGGGAGAAACGTCATACGCTGCTCTCTTTCAAAGGATGAGAGAGGACCCGAAACTGAAAGGTCTAGAAAAGAACGTGATAAAATCTAGGCGCACCCAAAATGGTGAATTGCTGTTTGAGCTGAAAAAAGATCCGGCAAGCTCAGCATTCAAGGAGATGGTTGAAAAGGTCTTAGGCGACGAGGCGAACGTGAGAGCCTTATCTCAGGAGACCACGATCGAGTGTAGGGAACTGAGCATGTTTACTACGGAAAACGATCTGAGACAGAAGCTGGAAACCGAAAACATCTTGGGTAAGGTGCCGATGAAAATCCGGCTAAGAAAGGCGTATCGCGGAACACAGACCGCGACGATATGTCTCTCAACAGACGCAGCGAACAAGTTGTTGAAGTTAAAGAGAATAAACGTCTGCTGGGCAGTGGGTCGCTTCAGGACTATTCCGCGTGTTCCCAACCAATTGGAGAGGTGCTTTAAATGCATGGACTTTGGTCACCTAGCCAGAAACTGCCCTGGTCCTGACAGGTCCAAATTGTGCAGGAACTGTGAACAGGAGGGACATTTTGCCGGTGACTGCAAAAGGCAATCGAGGTGCATGCTCTGCAAAAGAGAAGACGGCAACGACCACATGACGGGGGGATTTCATTGCCCTGTGTACCGAAGGGAAAAGGCAAGCCAACAGTAACGGAGGTAATTCAAATAAACCTCAACCACTGCGACACGGCACAACAACTGTTGTGGCAGTCAACAACGGAAGCGAAGTGTGATGTCGCAATTATCGCGGAGCCGTATCGTGTTCCTCACGGTGATGGCAGCTGGGTGGCAGATAGAGCAGGAAAGGCGGCCATACAAGTAATGGGACGCTATCCTATTCAGGAAGTGATTTCGAACCTGCACGAAGGTTTTGTGATCGCTAAAGTAAATGGAATTTTCATATGCAGTTGCTATGCACCCACAAGTTGGACAATAGAACAGTTCCACCATATGCTGGACACCTGTACACAGAACCTTATTGGAATAACGCCGATCGTTATTGGCGGTGATTTCAACGCCTGGGCGGTAGAGTGGGGAACCAGATGCACCAACGTGAGAGGAAATAGTCTGCTGGAAGCTCTGGCTAAGTTAGAGGTAAGGCTCTGCAATGAGGGCACCACAAGCACCTTCTGCAGGGATGGTCGAGAGTCCATCATCGACGTCACCTTCTGCAGTCCATCGTTGGTGGCAAACATGAACTGGAGGGTATCTGAAGAGTATACTCACAGTGATCACCAGGCGATCCGGTATTCCATTGGCACACGGAATCCCGCAGCAGCTCCAAAAAATAGAGTCGATAAACATAGGTAGAAAACGAAGGCCTTCGACAAGGACCTTTTCATTGAAGTACTACGCGCGGACAGCGATTCCCTGGACCTAAACGCAGATGAATTGACGGATGTGCTAGTGAAAGCCTGCGATGCAACTATGCCAAGGAAACAAGAACCGAGGAACTACCAACCTCCAGCTTATTGGTGGAACGAGGAGCTCTGCGTACTTCGCGCTAACTGCCTCAGGGCAAGAAGAAGCTTTCAAAGAGAAAGAAATGTCGCAGTGAGGGAAGAGCGAAGAGAGGAGTTTAGAGTGGCCAGGGCTGCACTAAAAAAGGCGATAAAGAAGAGTAAATCGAACTGTCTGAAGGAGCTATGCAGAGACGCGGATGTAAACCCATGGGGTAACGCATATAGGGTAGTGATGGCGAAGCTCAGTGGTCCAAGGATACCAACTGAAAGGTGTCCCGACAAGTTAAAAGCCATTGTTGAGGAGCTATTCCCGAAGCATGATCCAACCCTCTGGCCACCTACGCCGTATGACGAAGGGGAAGGCGGCGACGTTGAGCGCAGACAGGTTTCCAACGACGAACTAATAGCAGCTGTAAAAAAACTGAGAGCGAAGAAAGCACCGTGGCCGGATGGAATTCCCAACGTGGCCCTGAAAGCGGCAGTGCAGATGTACCCAGACATTTTTTTTTTTTTTTTTTTTTTTTAATTAACCCTCCGCTCACCCCCGTTACCAAAAAGCTCACACAGAGAGCCCCCTGGTATCGGACACTTACAGAAACCTCAGCTTAGAAGAGAACTGGACAACACACTAAACAAAGAAATTAATTTAAGCTGAGGAAAACATAAAGAGGATACATAAAATTATTTAAAAACTATTTAATGGGCGCCCAGTGGAATTTAATATTCCTTTTTAAGGGGCCCAGTATAACTATAACTAATAATAATTCTGATTAAGCTACTGGTAGAGAGAAGTTAAATTTAATTTACGATTTACTTTACATAGGCATGGTTGATACGCTCAAATTATATAATTGATTATGTTTGTCTTAAAATATTGTTTAATTTTGTATTTATACAGATCGATGTTGGTGATTTGTTTTAATTCGTTAGGCAGAGCGTTGTAAATTGAAGGACCAAAAAATGAAATTCGCGTCTGACCAAGATTTGTTGTGGCTCTATCACGCTGTATGAGATTTGCTCGGCGGGTATTTTGCAGTCTATTACCAGTGTTTAAAGACATATTATGGTGATAGTCTGGTTGATGTAAAACTTTCTGCATGTGAATAACAGTTTGCATATCACGTAAGGCTAAGATGGGTAAAACTGTGTGGCTATTATTTGTGTAGAGTTGAACCG
This sequence comes from Sabethes cyaneus, assembly GCF_943734655.1. Taxonomy (NCBI): domain Eukaryota; kingdom Metazoa; phylum Arthropoda; class Insecta; order Diptera; family Culicidae; genus Sabethes; species Sabethes cyaneus. The sequence continues at coordinate 128,599,784 of NC_071354.1, forward strand.
TTGGGTAAAGTATCGGTAGTTGAAATATTATTTTCAAGCACCTGTTTTGCAAAACTTGTATTTTCTTAATTTTCGATTTACTGGCGTGGCCCCACACGAGAACTAGATACTGAATTTGGGAGTGAATACAACCATAGTAGAATTTTAATAATACGTGTTTAGGAACGAAGTAGCTAACTTTTCTCATTGCGCCGGCTAATGATGAAATTTTTTGCTGCATATGTTTGATTTGCCGGTCCCAAGACAACGTTGCATCAAGGTAAACACCCAGATACTTGAAATCATCTACTTTTTCTATAGATATTTCGTTGACGCATAGGTTAACGTGATCGGCGGGTTTTTTCCTAGGTGAGTGGAAAACCATATATTTTGTTTTCGTTAAGTTGAGTGACAGTAAATTAGCATCAAAATAGTCAGAAAGAACTTTTAAATCATGCTCCATCGACGATATCGCACTGCCGATGTCAACGCAAGGATAAAATAATGCCGTATCATCTGCAAATAACCTTGGTATCCCTTTCAAGTTTAAATTGCCAATGTCGTTGATGTAAATCAAAAACAACAGAGGACCGATATTGCTACCCTGAGGCACCCCTACATCAATTTTGTGGAGTGTGCTACGTGCATCACCAATCGTTACAAATTGCATTCTTTGTGTTAAGTAACTGCGAATGACATTGTTTGCCACTCCTCTTATTCCATATAATTCCAGTTTCTTTAAGAGAATATTGTGATTCAAGGTATCAAAGGCCTTTTTAAGGTCAAGGAATAACCCTCCAACAAGTTTCTTCGATTCAATTTCGCTGACTATGTAGTCTATTAGCTCTGTTATAGCTGTCGTAGTCCCACATTTCTGCCTAAAGCCGTATTGGAATTTGTAAAAAACATTGTTTACCTTCAAAAAATCTAATAATCGAGCTACAAGTAGTTTTTCTAGGATCTTGTTAAAGACCGATAGTGTAGATATTGGACGGTAATTACAGGCATCTAAAGTGTTTCCTGCTTTAAAAATTGGTACTACTCTAGCAATTTTTAAACAGTTGGGATATTCACCAGTATCAAGAATTTTATTGAAGGCTTGACACAAAATGAACGCAAATGCTTGGGGATTACCCTTTATTACTCTTGCTGGAATGTTATCCAGGCCTGAACTCTTATTAACATCTAATTCTTTTATTAGAGCAGTAACTTCATTAATACTTGCAGGGCGTAAAAAGATTGTATTAGAGACGCATCTAACGTTGCTAGTAGGACTAACGTTCAAAGGATTTGATATGTTACGCGCAAGATTGGTGCCAATATTAGAAAAATAATTATTGAAAATTTCGCAGACGTGCTGCGCATCAGAAATTTTACTTCCATTTTGAGATAAATTTATTGTTTCCTTTCCTTTTTCCCTCCCAAAGATTGTGTTTATATTTTTCCAAAGTTTTGAGTGACAAGTAGTTCTCAGAAGCGTTTTATAATATGATTTCTTGTTTTGTTTTTTTGTGGCTTCAACTTTTCTTGTCACATGATTTAGCATTATTCGAAGGTTCGCGTCGTAAGGGTTTCTTTTTACTTTTCTTAGATATTTTGTTTTAATCTTCATTAGCCTCCATAATTCAAATGTCATCCACGGACAGTATTCATTTTTAGCAGTTATTTCAGTCGTAAATGTTCTTGTGCACAAAGTAAGCAACTGATTGTATTTCGCAATTATTTCTGAAAAACAATTTTCAACATTATCCACGCATACAATACTGTTCATATAATCATTAAACATCGTAGTTAGCCTCACATTATCAATAATTCTTTTAGTAAGAACCTGTTTTTGTCGTCTCCCAGCAAGATTTATTGAAGTCAAAATTTGCGAGTGATCACTTACGTTGGTGGCAATCGTATCATTGCGTAGACGGTAAGCGTCACTTGTTCTACATATTACATGGTCAAGAACATTATTACTGGCTGGCCGAGTAGGAATTGAATTTGAGCATATGAAGCCATATGATTCCAATAAATTTTTATATATAATCACAACATTGTTGCCAATCAGATTGACTGGGACGTTTACATCTCCTACAATGAAACATGGCGTGTTCTTTTTTGCATCATGCAACCAGCCTTCCAAGACGTCATAAAATCTATGAAAATCAAAGGAAGGTGGTCGATAGACACCAATAACATCGAAGGAAGACCCATCGATAGTAAGCTCAACGTGAATGGTGTGCAATCCATCCAAAGAACAATTATTTTTAATGTTATGCATTATTTTGTTGTTAACGTACAACGCCAGCCCCCCATGAGATGATTCCCTGCATGAGAATGTGGACTGAAAACCGGGAATTTCAAAAATTGAAGCACTATCCGCTCTCACCCATGTTTCGCCAATTACAATTACATCCACTGTTATATCACAATCGTTTAAAAAATATAGTATGTTATCAAATTTTTCCAATTCATTCATTCCGCGAATATTCCACTGAAGTATCCGTAAGCTTCTACCATTACCATGCTGATATTGTGTTTTAAAATCATCTATACTCTCGTGAAGATTATTTTGTATTTGTGGAGTATCCATTTTATAATGTTGGTTTACAAATTTTTTTTAGCATTTATAACTTTTATTATTTTAATTTTTTTTCAGTAGTACTTCTTATTCTTTTTGGAGAGGGAGATGAAACGGACAAATTTATTAAACGTGACATAAAGTTTTTTAGATCCACTCGATTTTTTATGATTTCAGGTTTGCTACTCTCATTCCTTTTCACAAGTACAACACCGCCCCTACCAGACCAGACATATTTTATATTATGTTTTTTCTGAGATTCGCGAAGTTCCTTGATAATTTCTAATGAAAGCGGCGTTAGCTCGTCACGAATTGAAATAGTAGTAGCTTTCCCATTTAGTAAAAGTGAAGGGTCAATTGACGTTGAAAATAACTGTCCCTTCAATTTCTTTTTGTTAAAAATCTCTTCTTTTGCCTCTGCGTTTTTGAAGACAACTCTAATCGGAACTAGAGGATTACCAGATTTTGTATTTGCAAAAATTCGACTAGATGATGCGACTGAGTCAATCCCTGACGATGCTCCAAGGGAGGCTAAAGTTTTCCCTACAAGTTCGGAGGTATTCTCATTGGTTGTAACTGGGATGCCAAATAACATAACGTTGTTACAAGTGGTCAATTGATTGGATTTGTCAACATTTAATTCAAGTTTGCGAACGACCTCAGTGAGAGTGGTGTTCGACTTTTTGAGCACATTGACCTCTTGTTTCAACAACTCGTTTTCGGCCCTCAGTTCTAAAAAATCTGCAAGAATATCATCGAATTTGGAAGACAAAAATTCCTGGGATGCGTCAATTGCAGAAGTGATAAGTTTTACTTCTTTTTTTACATCTTCCATTTCACAAGCCACATCAGTTTTTAATTCAGCAGCAAGTGCTGAAACCATCGACTGATTGTTATGATTCATTTTAATAATTCGTTGGTACGTAGCTGAACAATCCGATGAGCAGAAATAGGGAGATTCTTTAATGCGTCTAACCGCATTGCCGTTTATATTACGACATTTAAAATGCGCACTAGAAAAACAGTATAAACACGTAATGACTTTATTGGGATCAGCCTCCTTCTTGTTACACTCCACGCAATGAATTTCATTTTCTACCATCATCGTCGAAAAGTTTAAAATTTAAATAAAACAAAAACAATCCAGTAGCTATTTAATTTAAAATCTGTGAATGAACGAATTCATACAGCAGTACAGTTTGATTGCGATTTCTAAATGAGTGCGCTAACGCAAACTAGATGCGTGCGCAGTGAAAAGCTGCTTTTTGTGCAGTGTATTCTATCGGCTCGTGACAGTCTACCGTTACCGCTTGCAGAAATGTGTAAATAAAAACCTACCTTGTACTTTAAATATGCATTTAAACTTACAAATCACCGTGCTATCATACTACGTAAGCCGCAATTCACAGCGCTCCTATATTGTACAATCAAAACATTCAGACATACGTTTGTCCTCGCTGTCGTGTCGTTCTATCTGGAAGGCTCGCACAGATCGCATTAGATCTATTGGATGTATAGCCGCATGCAACTGGAAATCTTCTCAGAGAGCACAACAACACAGACGGGCATACAGTAGCACTGCACTGTGTGCGCTGCGTGATAGAAGTCGAGCGCACAATTCAATTTTAAGCCAATATACTTAGGTTGTATCAAACGATGGTAGTAGCCGGATTGCACCCGAACTATTTGATGTATAGCCGTATCCAATCAGCTGAGCTCCGTTGTTAGATACAGACACTGCATATGTTCACGTAAAGGAAAGCGTGCTGAGTAATGCTACTAGAGAACATCAGTGTACTCATTCACACTACTCTAGCCAAAGCTATGTTTTCAAACAAACGCACGAAATTATACCCAAACTATTAGATGTATAGCCGTGTATAAAACGAATTCGCCTGATCGAGAAAGAGCACCACCCACACTTACGCAATCAAACGCATATCAATACACTCAGTCCTTCCACCACTTTAGCAAACGCTCTACTCGATCAGGACAGTTTCAAATTGCACCCAAACTATTGGAAGTATAGATGTATGCAAGATGTTGATCCACAGAGAAGCGACACTACAGAGACAATGTAACTATAGTACCACAACTGAGTGACGGCGGTAGTACCAAGCGCATTGGTCTAAAAGTTTCAGCAACATATTTCACAACTAATGATTAACGGTCCTTCACGAGCACTGTAGCAGGTATAATTTAACACACTGCAATCATATTTTTAGTACAAGGCATGCACGACCACTGCTGCAAAGCGATAAGGCCTTTTAAGATATCTATAGAACACAATATTCCACAAAGAGCATTCCTTTTATTTCAAATTTAATTAATTTGCACTCGAAATCACTAAACTTGATAAAACACCGCAAGTGTGACCCTCATATAACACAGCTGTACCACTTGTATGAAACCGATCTTCAAAAAAACAGCAATTATTTTTAAAACTTTAAGAGCAATTGAAAGGCGCGTATCAACGGTAACCCTGCTGCCAGAAATTGCATGTTCAGAACGGTAATGCAGAAATGTTTAGACGAAAGCCACTTCCCAGAGAGGTGGAAGATACAGAAACTGGTGTTGCTGCCTAAACCAGGAAAACCTCCGGGAGATCTAGCATCGTTTAGACCCATATGCCTGCTGGATACACTTGGAAAACTACTGGAGAGGATCATTTTAAACAGGTTGACGGTATGCTTGGAGAGTGATCACAGACTCTTAGAGAGACAGTTCGGGTTTCGTAAAGGGAGATCTACGGTGGACGCCATTTGCACAGTGATCGAAAGGGCTGAGAAGGCGTCCAAACAGAAGCGAAGGGGTAACCGATACTGTGCAGTGCTAACGATTGACGTTAAGAACGCGTTTAACAGTGCCAGCTGGGAGGCCATTTCACTAGCGCTCCATAGAATGAGCGTCCCTGACTATTTGTGCAGGATCTTGAAAAGCTACTTCGAGGATCGGGTGCTGCTTTACGAGACAAACAAGGGACAGAGGATGATCAGGACTACAGCAGGAGTCCCGCAAGGCTCTATCCTAGGTCCATCTCTCTGGAACTGTATGTACGACGGTGTACTAAAACTGGTTTTGCCTAGAGGCGCGGAGATCGTTGGCTTCGCAGACGATATCGTAGTAGTAGTAACAGGAGAGTCGCTGGAACAGATAGAAATGCTGGCAACCGAGTCGATAAACATAATCGGAAGCTGGATGCAAGGGGTGAAATTGCAAATAGCCCAACATAAGACGGAAGTGCTGGTGGTCAGCAACTGCAAGGCAGCTCAATCAGCGGAGATTGTTGTGGGAGAGCACACGATAGCCTCGAAGCGATGGTTGAAACACCTAGATGTATGGATTGACGATCGGCTAAATTTCAACTACCACGTCGACTACACTTGCGAAAAGGCGGGCAAAGCGATTAACGCACTGGCCAGAATTATGCCAAACAACTCTGGTCCAAACAGCAGCAAAAGGCGCATGTTAGCCAGCGTATCCTGTTCTATACTGAGATACGGTGGACCTGCTTGGATAGCAGCTCTAAAAACCCAGCGAAATAAGAAGAGATTGAACAGTACGTATCGGCTCCTGGCAATGCGGGTCGTGAGCGCGTACAGAACTATTTCTTCGGAAGCGGTCTGCGTCATAGCCGGAATGATTCCCATATATATCATTTTGGCAGAAGACAACGAATGTTATAAGCGGAAGGGTACCACAGGAATTCGAAAAGCTATGAGAGCGGAGTCAATGGCAAAATGGCAGCTAGAGTGGAACTCCGCGGCTAACGGAAGATGGACGCTAATACCGGTACTCTCAGCCTGGGTGAACAGGAAGCACGGAGAAGTGAACTTCTATCTGACGCAATTTCTTTCGGGACACGGTTGCTTCAGACAGTATTTACATCGATTCGGGCATGCATGGTCACCCTTCTGCCCGGAGTGCGGAGATGTTGAAGAAACACCCGAGCATGTGGTCTTTGTATGCCCCAGATTTGAAGCGGTGCGCGAGGATATGTTCGCTCTAAACGTAGACAACATTGTTGAGAAAATGTGTCTAGATGAGGGCACTTGGAACGTCGTCAATAGATTGATTTCAAGAATTCTGGTTGAGTTGCAGCGAAAACGGAGGGCAGATCAGCAAGTCGGTAACGCCTAGCTTCGAAAGAGGGGTGATGAGCATATAGAAGACAAGGTGGCCCATTGAATGGACGTCTATTGGCCGCATATGACACACAGATCAAAATCAACGCGATTCTGGGCGCGGTAAAACCCTAGACGGACTCATATGTGTGGGGGATGGGATTTTCCCCAAAATAGTCCCTGTACCTAGATGAACAATATTCAGTGTGGAAATGGAAGAAATCCTGCGATGGCGACTGTGCGGGGTGCGCGTTATGTTGGAGGGCACTTCCTTATCAGGTCACGTCTCGACAGGTGGAGAAATCCCGCTACGGAGGCCATGTGCGTGCTGTTGGAAGGTAACCGATTTGGCTCACGTCTCGACGGGTAAAGTTCCTGTGAATGCGGTCGCGATGCTAGCTACACTTCCGTAAAGAAATCCTGCGAGGGTGGCCGTGAAGAGATGGACGTTAAGTTGGTCGCCATCACAAAATGAAAGCTGCTAGGCTAAAAGTGGGGCGGTCGGTATGCCCACTGAGCGTGCTCAAGCAGTCGGAAGCTTGCTTCCGGTGCTTCGAGCTCGGACATAAAGCCTGGAACTGCAAGGGACCAGATAGGAGCCAGTTGTGCAGGAATAAAGTGCAGTGCTGGCCATAAAGCAAGGGACTCCGCGTAGCCTCCCAAATGCCTGATCTGTACCGGTAAACGGGGCGTAATAAGCCCACACAAAAAAACGGGGCGTAAAGCACGTAACGGGAGGTCCAAGGTGCCCGGCCGGTGTGCCGGCGACTACCACGTTCATAGTGCAAGTGACACAACTCAACCTGAACTTCTGCAGCACGGCTCAGCAGCACCAAGCAGTTTCTGAGTCAGCAATGGACATTGCCATATTCTCGGATCCATATCGCGTCCCTGCCGGAAACGGCAACTGGGTCTCGGATAGGTCTGGGACGGCGGCTATATGGACGACAAGCAGGTTTCCGGTTCAGCAGGTTGTGTCAACTGCAGACGAGGGATTTGCGATTGCCAAAGTGGGTGGAGTGTTCTACAGCAGCTGTTATGTTCCACCGAGTGGGTCTATCGAGCTGTTTACGCGGATGGTAGACCGAGTATCAGTTATGCTGACTGGTTTAAGGGCGGTGGTTTTGGCGGGCGACTTTAACGGTTGGGCGGTAGAGTGGGGAAGTCGTCGCACGAACCATAGGGGTCGGATTCTGCTTAACACACTGGCAAAGCTTAACGTAGATCTGGCCTACGTCGGCAACACAAGTACCTTCAGTAGGAACGAAGCGGAGTCTATCATCGACGTGACATTCGGCAGTCCTGGTCTGATAGGAGACTGGAGGGTAGACAATGGCTACACTCACAGTGACCATCAGGCGGTCCGCTATGGTGTCGGTCAGATAACGAGGTGGCAGTCGGCGAGTAGAGCCAACACTCCAACCACCCGTGGATGGAATGATGTCTTCCATCCCGAAGTATTTGTGGAAGCGATCCGAAGAGAGTGCGGTGATCGCGGTATGACCGATCCGAACGCTGATCATTTGATTGAGGTACTGTCGTGAGCATGTGACGCTGCCATGCCTAGGAAAAGCCGACCTAGGTATGGGAGATCACCGGCTTACTGGTGGACAGCCGAGATTTCGGAACTCCGCGGAGCGAGCTTTCGTGCGAGGAGAATTATGCAAAGAGCTCGTTCAGACGAAGGTAGGGCTGAATGTCGGGTAACACTTGTTGCTGCACGCGCAGCGCTTAAGAGTGGGATAAAAGCTAGTAAACGGGTTTGTTTTAAAAAGTTAAGTGCTAGTGCTAATGCAAACTCGTGAGGTGATGCCTTCAGGGTCGTAATGGCAAAGACCAAGGGCGTGATGGCGCCCGCAGAGCGATCACCAGAGACGCTGGAGCGAATCATCGAGGGCCTCTTTCCGCGCCACGAGCCAAGGCCCTGGCCTCAGGCCACTGAGTCGCCCCACGGCCAACGTTCCAGTATCTCAGACCATAGCATAGGATGGTCGGCCTCCATGCCGAACATCCAAAGTAACGTGGGCGACGGTGGTTTAGAGGATCGGTATTTTGGAGACTCCCGAAATATTCGGAGCAGTAATGAGTAGATGCCTGGAATATGGCCACTTCCCGAACAGATGGAAGCGACAGAACCTGGTCCTATTGTCGAAGTCGGGAAAACCTCCGGACGTCCCCTCGTCAAATAGGCCGATCTGTCCGCTCGATACTGCCGGCAAGGTGCTGGAGAGGGTTATCCTTAACAGACTCGTACAGTACACTGAGGGTACAAACGGTCTGTCAAGGAACCAATTCGGCTTCCGTAAAGGCAAATCTACGGTGGATGCTATCTTGTCTGTCACTAAGACAGCCGAGGTGGCAATCCAGCGTAAGAGGACGGGTATCCGCTTTTGCGCAGTTATCACGCTCGACGTGAGAAATGCGTTTAATAGCGCTAGTTGGAACTCCATAGCTAACACGCTTCGGAACGTCCAAGTGCCGGTGTCGCTGTACAGGATTCCGGAAAATTATTTCCAGAATTGGGTGCTATGCTACAACACGGAGAAGGGTCAGAAGTGAGTTCTAATCACCGCAGGGGTTCCGCAAGGTTCCATACTGAGCCCGGTGTTGTGGAACGTCATGTATGACGAGGTGTTGAAGCTAAAGTTCCCAGTAGGGGTGATAATTGTCGGCTTTGTGGACGATATCACCTTGGAAGTCTACGGTGAATCTATCAGAGAGATTGAGTTGACGGCTGCCTATAAGCATTGTTGAAGATTAGATGCGCTCCAGAAAGCTGCAGCAGGTGCATCATGAGTGCAGCAAGCAGATATCAGCGTCGGGGAATGCACTATTTCGTCAACGCGGTTTTTAAAACTCCTGGGAGTCTTGGTCGACGACAAGCTCAAGTTCGGGAGCCACGTCGACGTCGACTATGCCTGGAAGAAGGCTTCCACAGCTATTTCGGCATTGTCTCGTATGATGTCTATTAGCTCTGCGGTATATGGCAGCAAGCAAAGGCTTTTAGCCAACGTGGTCCAGTCCATCCTTAGGTATGGCGGACCGGTGTGATTATCCGCGTTAGGAACCAAAAGCTACCTAGGTAAGCTGGAAAATACCTATCGTCTCATGTGCTTAAGAGTGGCGAGTGCGTATCGTTTCCTACAGTTTCCTATGACGCAATCTGCGTTTTAGCGGGTATGATGCCTATTGGCATCATCATCAGTGAGGACGTAGAGTGCTTCAACCAACGTGGAACTAGAGGCATACGGAATACCACAAGATCGACCTCGATGACCACATGGCAGCGGGCATGGTTTTAATTAAGTTTGGTGTTCCTTTAATTGTATTATTCCATACACATTGCTAGGTTGCTAAGTGAAAAAACATCGTAGCAAAACTATAGAAATGAGCGCCAATAGTTGTGCGCTCCAACTGCGTGTATAGTTGCGTTAGATTTTGGAAAATTGGCATTTTAGCAAATAATGCTTTAATTTTAAATGGTGTAGTCTAACTACCAATACTTCTAAGAACCTGTTTTATATAACGAACGTAATTGTTTTATCCAAAATGCTACGGTGACGAAAATATGCACTAATAGTGAATAGTAGAGCAACTATTGGTACTACCACAACTATTGGATCAACTACCCTATAGCGTAACTATCTCTTATGAATAACTCTACCGAATTGGGCATAGTAGAACAAACAGATCATAATCGTATTATGGAGCTATTAAGCAATGGGTAATCTTAAATTACATCTCACAAGAATTGGATACAACGACATATTCAACTACATTTCATTACAATAATGCTTTACAGCGTAATTGCTCACGATTTGTGATTTATATGTATAGGCCGGACTCGATTATCCGGGGATTCGATTAACCGGGGATTCGATTATCCGGGTTTTTAGACTCCATTATCCGGGTGAAAAAAAAATTATTTTTTTCGATGATTTATTTTAAACCTTAATGTGATAGTTTTCATGCTACATGATGATTCTTACTTGACAAGTATTGATTCACCCCCCTGAAGCTATAAAATGCCTTTCTTATATCCCTTTTATCGGCGAACATTATAAAAATAAAGCCTGTGATCATCATCATAATCATTATTAAAAAAATTGCAAAAAAGGTATCTTATGACTTTAGGGGAGATTGATCAATAATAAAAAAATCATTTCTAACACCTAAATATTGAAAATCATCATCATTTATTCGTTGACTTCAAAGCCGCATATGATACCATCGACCGGAAAGAGCTATGGAAAATCATGGACGAGAACAGCTTCCCCAGGAAGCTCATCAAACTGATTAAATCTACGATGGATGGTACGCAGTGCTGTGTTCGGATTTCGGGTGGATTGTCAAGTTCATTCGAATCACACAGAGGGCTTCGTCAAGGTGATGGTCTTTCATGCCTGCTGTTCAACATAGCGCTACAAGGTGTTATGAACCGAGCGGATATCAACACGCGGGGCACGATATTCAACAAATCTAGTCAATTCGTCTGCTTTGCCGATGACACGGATATTATCGGCAGAACATCTGTGGCGGTGGCTGAACAGTACACCAGACTAAAGCGCGAAGCAGAAAAGATTGGGTTAAAGGTAAATACGTCTAAAACAAAGTACATGCTGGCCAGCGGAACCGAGGCCGAACGACACCGCTTGGGCAGTAGTATATTGATCGACGGCGATGAGTTTGAGGTAGTCGATGAATTTGTCTACCTTGGCTCACTGGTAACGGCGGACAATGATACCAGCCGTGAGATTCGGAGGCGTATTATCAGCGGAAGTCGTGCTTACTATGGGCTCCACAAGCAATTGCGGTCGAGCAGACTAAGTCCCCGTACAAAGTGCACCCTGTACAAGACGCTTATTAGACCGGTTGTTCTCTACGGGCATGAAACATGGACAATGCTCGAGGAGGACCTGCGAGTGCTCGGAGTTTTCGAACGACGGGTGCTAAGAACGATCTTCGGCGGCGTACAGGAGAACGGAGTATGGAGGCGGAGGATGAACCATGAACTCGCACAGCTCTATGGCGAACCCAGTATCCAGAAGGTGGCTAAAGCTGGACGGATGCGATGGGCAGGGCATGTTGCAAGAATGCCGGACAACTGCCCTGCAAAGATGGTGTTCGCCTCAAATCCGGTAGGAACAAGACGACCAGGAGCGCAGCGAGCAAGATGGTTAGACCAGGTAGAGCGAGATCTGGCGGAGAGTACTCGGTGTCCGAGGAATTGGAGAGCGGTAGCCCTCAACCGAGTTACATGGAGAAATTTTGTTCAACAGGCTTTGTCTTAGGACGGCAAGCCACCTAAGTAAGTAAATAAGTAAATATTGAAAATCATAACACAAAAATCAGAGGGGTTGTGCACAAGACACGACCGCAAAGGTGACGTAGGACCACGTAAGTCTCTTTGTAGCGATAGTAGGATGTATCCATGTATGTAATAATACGATTCTTCATGTATACAACCTACATACGTAACGTTTATCAAAGTAGTAACATTGTATAGGTTCAATCCTCAACCGATTTTGGAGTTATATCTATGAATTGATTGAATCTATTTTATTAAAATGAAACCAAGTCAGTAACTAAACCAAACAGTAAATAAATGTTTATGATCTGTTTCTACGTTAAATAGTGCTTTTCCTCAGGTAATCGGTAGACGGTACACGAGTTTTCAAAAATTTGAAAGTTTTGCGCAACTTTGCTGCGGCTTACAAAAGAAACTGATAATAAAGCATTAACAAGCTGCAGACGTTTTGGAAGCCGCAGAAAATGTCGCCCGTGACCAGAAAACTTATTACCGTCATTGGTTGGTCGTCCGCAATGGTGCAAAATTCAACTTTTCCCTCGTTAACTGTAATGTAATGCTGATGAGCTGACCGAAGCGCTAACGAGAGCATGCGACACAACCATACCACGGAAGGTGAAGCCCAGAAACCGACGGCGTTCGGTCTACTGATGGAACGAGTCACTTAACGTATTGCGCGCTACCTGCAACAGAGTTAGAAGGCGCTTCCAGAGAGCAAGAAGTACCGAGACTAGAGAGGATAGAAGAAGTGACCTCCGCGGTACCCAGGCCGCACTGAAATACGCGATTAAGCAGAGCAAGACAAACTCCTTTAAAAAGCTTTGCAGAAAAGCGATACCAACCCCTGGGGTGATGCATACCGAGTAGTGATGGCGAAGACCAGGGGCCCAGCAATGCCAGCCGAAGGATGCATTATTGCAGGCCTCTTCCCGAAGCGCGAGTAACGTCCTGGCGCTATAGGATAAGAACGCCGACGAGAGAAGAATCTCCAATGACGAACTAGTCAGAATCGCGAAAGATCTGAAGATGAAGAAGGTGTAACGCCCTGATTTAAGTCCCGGAAGATATTAACCGCGGTAGTCTTTCACTTATAACATTGACCTAGTTTGCCATTTTGTTGCTAAAATCGCCAAAACGCGCACGGTCGCGTTTATTATTCTTGTCGCAACATAGGCAGCGCAAGTGTTTTTGTTTGTTAATAGCGAGCCAACGCACATACATTTCCTGTATGTTACGTAGAAGTTAGGGCTATACGATAGGTGTGAAATCTATACCTATAAAGAAGGATTTCTGTCTGTCTGTCTGTCTGTCCGTATGTTCCTTATAGAATCGAAAACTACTGAACCAATTGGTATGAAAATATGCATGTAGAGGTTTTTTGGGGCCAGGAAAGGTTTTAGTGATGGTTAGAAACCCCTCCCCCCACTAAGAGGGGGGGCTCCCATACAAATGAAATTCAAATTTCCTTATAACTTGAGAACTAATCAAGCAAATGGAACCAAATTTGGCTTGTGGGAGATTTTGGAGTCTTGAATTCATTTTACGATAGTTAGAGACCTCTCACCCCTGTGGTAGGGGGATATGGACTCTCATACAAATAAAACAGAAATTTTTGCGAAACTCAAAAACTAATCGAACTCGAGAAATTCGAGACTCTTCCATAAAACATTAGTCAATACAAGACCACAAAAACTATCTATAGTAACACTAGATCATTCAGGACGAGACGGTCGCGAGTGTTGCCGGTGACCCGCCGTCGGAAGCGCCGCCCACTGGGGGGCTTGCAAAACTCGAAATTGTGACAAAGATCATCCGAGATTCATGATTTATATACAACACAGGTTAATTTGTGGCAATACGAAGTTTGTCGGGTCAGCTAGTTATTAATAAATGAATCGTCAGTTGCCGGTCGACCCGTCTGGTCGATTAGGTGAAATTTAATATAAGTTTCTTTCTTTCGGAGTTGAAGAAATCGGTGGGGTAGCACGGGCTACCCTACAAAGATACCGGGTCCGGATGGGATCCCCAACGCAGCTCTTAAGGAGGCAATCCATGCATTTCCGGATATGTTCCGCACGGTGATGCAAAACTTCCTAAACGAAGGACACTTTCCAGACAAGTGGAAAATCCAGAAAAACCGCCGGGAGATCCCCCAAGCAGCACTTGCAACATCTTCCATGTGGCTATTAAATCTTGTTTAAATTGCAAAAAACTTCACCGGTTACAGCATTGAAACACGCAACAAATAAGCAACTTCATGTTATTAATATGTTGGATTCAGGTTATCCAATACTTACACTGGCTGTCACAAATATATTAGTCTATATCTAGTAACATGAAACTTCATCGCAACATCGTGTTATTATAATGCCATTGCTAAACAATAATGTCACATGATGTTGCATCATGTTGATTACGGCATATTGTTAAATAAAATGTAACCAAACAAATACAACCAATGTAACATCATATTCCGCCATATTTTTATGAAAAAATATTTTTCAACGAAGGAATGTTTTTATTTTAACAATAATTACACGAACATTCATCAGGAATCCATGGCATTTACTAAAATATTATTTGATTACAGTATCTAGTTCGATTTTACACCGCATTTTTTCATCGTAAACGAATTCTTAATCTGGCTGGGTTAATTCTTCAAACTTGAAAATAAATAAATTAATAACTTTCACGAGGCGCATCAAATAATACAAAGCAAAATTATATTTTGCACGATAAATTTTGAATGGCATGGAGATTAGATAATAGGCCCAAAAAACTAAAGTCACATTAAGAATATTAATGTAAATAATTTTCGTCTTGGAGCCCAGAGAGGAAATTCCGGTTCCCGCTAAACATAATTCGTGATGAAGTTACTCATAATTGTTTGGCTTTTGTGCGAGGAAAAAAGAGAAGAAAGTATTTTTGTTTTTGTTTTCACGCAAGTTTTGACAACGCGGCATAGGATTTCGTGGGAGTGCGAACAGGCTTAAAATCTCTTTTAGTATCGTAGTCGCGAATACCTGCTTGTATTTAGATAGCGCGCATTGGTTTTTGTGCGAGAAAAAAAGAGAAGGAAGTATTTTTGTTTATGTTTTCACGCAAGTTTTGACAACGCGGCATAGGATTTCGTGGGAGTGCGAACAGGCTTAAAATCTCTTTTAGTATCGTAGTCGCGAATACCTGCTTGTATTTAGATAGCGCGCATTGGTTTTTGTGCGAGAAAAAAAGAGAAGGAAGTATTTTTGTTTACGTTTTCACGCAAGTTTTGACAACGCGGCATAGGATTTCGTGGGAGTGTGAACAGGCTTAAAATCTCTTTTAGTATCGTAGTTGCGAATGGATAGATAACGCGCATTGATGTTCCATAAAACATCTGTGTAACAATTGGTTGCATATAGGCTCCACCTCTTGCGCTTTTTCAATCACGTAACAGTTCGATAAAGGTAACTGATGCGAACTTTTACCATATTTGAATGTTTCAATTATAGTTGCGTAACCCTTCATGCAACAAATGGTGCTGCTTGAGCCAGCGTCATATCGACCAATCTGCCTGCTGGACACACTGGAAAGCTGCTAGAAAGGATTATCCTGAACAGGCTATCCATATACACGGAGGGCGAGTACGGATTGCCACAAAGGCAGTTTGGGTTCCGGAAGGGAAAGGGAAGCTTCACACTAGATGCGATCCGGACTTTCGTCGAGACAGCAGAGAAGGCGTCCAAGCAGAAACGCAAAGGAAACCGCTACTGCACAGCGGTCACTATCGACGTTAAGAATGCATTGTACAGGGCCAGGTGGAAATCCATCGCAGCAACGTTCCATAGAATGAGAGTCCCCGACTATCTGTGACGAGTTCTGAAAAGCTACTTTACGAATCGCGTGCTAGTATACCGGACGAACCTCGGAAAGAAAACGGCCGTGATCACGGCGGGCGTTCCACAAGGGTCAATACTCGGTCGTCTATCTAGAACGGTATGTACGACGGCGTGCTAACCCTAGAGCTACCTACGGAAGTGGAATTCGTCGGCTTCGCAGACGACGTCGTGATGACGGTTACAGGCGAATCGCTAAAGGAAGTAGAGGCATTAGCGAGTGAGTCAATCAGCAGAGTGGAAAGTTGGATGCAAACGGAATTAGAAAGCTGATGAGAGCAGAATCAATGGCTACGTGGCAACAGGAGTGGAACACGACACAGAAAGGTAGATGGACCCACAGGCTCATATCGACTCTCACGGTTTGGGTGAATAGGAAACACGGGGAGGTAAACTTTTACCTAACGCAGTTCCTGTCTGGTCATGGTTGCTTCAGGCAATACCTTTATTGGTTCGAGCACGCTAGGTCGCCCTTATGCCCGGAATGTGGGAACGTGGAAGAAACAACAGAGCACGTGGTTTTCTACTGTCCTAGATTTGCTGCATGGCGGGAAGAATTGCCGTTCGGTCTTAACGTCGGAAATATGGTGGAGGTAATGTGTCGCAACGAGAGCATTTGGAATTCCGTCAATAACGCAATCGCATCATGTCTGATCTGCAGATAAGTGGAGAGCGGAACAGCGAGCTAGCATCGTCAGTTAAGTTTTTTGGATGGAAGGTGGCCTAGGGAACAAACGTCTCTGAGCCGAATATGACCCCAAAGCAACACGATCCGGGGCGCGGTAATACCCTAGACTGGATTCATTTGTGTGAAGATGGGATTTATCCCGAAATACTCAGATTGGTCCTTGTTGAAATAGGTATAGCAAAGAAACCCTGCGAGGGTGGCTGTGACGGAGTGCGCGTCATGTTGGAGGGCACTTCCTAATCGGTACACGTCTCGTCAGGTTAAGAAATCCCGCGAGGGTGGGAGTGACGGGGTGCATGTTATGACTGTCGGCACCTTCTAATTCTAATTCTAATACGTCTCGATGGGTACTGCGAGCTAGCTGCGCAAATAACCAGCAACGTTAGCCTGCGTTGATAACTGTACAGTGCACGGCATCCCCTCGATATGCCTGAAGGAGTAACGCTAGAAAGCGTGATAAATGGATAAGTGCAAGAGCACAGCCTCCCCCTGAAGTAATAGTTCATTGTGGTACCGGGGGGATCCAGGCAGAGGGCAAGGATGGGGTTTTGGTGGGCGAAAGTCCCACACAACGTCCGGGTTGGCTCCGGATAAGAACGTTAGTTTTCCGTAACCTTGTAAAAACAAAGGTAAAAACAAAGAAACCCACCCACCATACACACATACACACATACATACATACATAAGTTAAGTTGAAGACCCTAATACAGAATGCTGCATGCACTAAAGTTAAGCTGAACGCATTAATGTCTAATGCTGCATGCATCGTTCCCACACCGGCAGCAACAACAACAACAACAACAACAACAACAGCAACGACAGTCGCGACGTAGAAGCGCATTCCAGACCAACGTGGAGTGCAACACCAACGTGGCGACATGAAATTACGTGGAAGCACACGCTCCAGCCGACAGCCATGGTCAGCAGTTTTCGCTAGGAGCCAGGGCTTTAGGTGCTTCATGAAATAAAATAAAATCATTCTAGTGGTGACCACCAAGTAAAGTAGACTTATTTATTTTTAAAAAATCTAAACTCAGTTCCACAGAACTTAACTGGCGTAGTCGTAGCAGGATTTCTGCTTAGTTTAGATTCGCGAGTGACAGTGCCAAAATTCCACGAGGGTATATCGAGGAGCAACGACACGTCCCGGAGGATCTGACCTAAGCAGCGACGATCGAACACCATCGGGGAACACGGTGAGTAGTTTTCTTTTTTTAAGTGAATTAGATTAAAATTATTTGAAAATTAAAAAAAACCGCGAGTGAATAAATGAATTAAATTAAGATTTTGCAATTATCTAAAGTTATTTAAAAGTCGAAACCGTATGTGAATAAGTGAATTAGATTAAAATTATTTGAAAATTTAAATAAACCGCGAGTGAATAAATGAATTAAATTAAGATTTTGCAATTATCTAAAGTTATTTAAAAGTCGAAACCGTATGTGAATAAGTGAATGATTACGAGAAAGATGGCAGAAGAGCATCAAAGACTCATCGACAACCTTTCTGCACAACTAGAGACCCAACGTCTCCAGATTGCGGCGCTTGAGAGTGCAAGAAATAGTACAACTAGTGTAGAGCGGGTACAAGCAAATGCCCACCAGGACTATACGGCATCCAGATTCGACGCATCGAAAATTCCAGATGCCATAAAAATCATTGTCCCGTTTAACGGTGACTCAAAATGCTTGTCAAATTGGATCAATTCCGTTGAGAGCAAACTAAATTTCGCGAAATCTTTGTGTCCCACACCAGAGGACGTAATAAATGCTCTGCCCCTATGGCACAGTATCATTAGAGATAAAATAATAGACAGGGCCAACGACGCACATAGGAGTATTTGACCCAAAAAGTTGGCCATAAGTCCGAAATATGAAATGCATGACTTTTATTTATATGTAGGGTAAGAAGGGGTAAGAAGGCCCGGCGGGGTAAGAGGGACCACATCGATTTCGTCAAGAAATCCTCAAATTTTCTACAAATGCCCCAGTATGTTTTGTTTATTAACCTATCTAAACACTTTCGAGACAACCTGTGGCACTCGGCCGTATCTAACGTCAAAACTAGAATCAAAACAAACTTTTCGTTCGCAGTGTCTTCATGCGATATAATTTCAGCAGCAACAAATTTAAGGTTTTTCAGCAAAAAAAAGCTAAGTATTTTGACGTTTCTCTTACCACTGACTTTAATTGGGCAATTCTTGTTCTGCGTGTGGCGAAAAATGTATATAAAATAGTACGGATTGAGAGATAAATGCAAAATAATGTAAATTGTTAGGTAGGGGTAAGACGGGCCATTTTTCACGGGGTAAAAGGGCCATACGTCATAGTGATCATAATTGCCTAAAGTTTTTCTGTTTAGTATCTTAATAGATTTTAGAAATATTGAATGAAAAAACCAACCTTTTTCCTGTTAAATTTGACTAACTATTTTATTATTCTGATGGATACGCATTTCGTTTACGACTTGCAGGCTTCATCAGTGTCTTTTTCGACATAGAGTACACCTGTAATAAAAATTATCCCTGAATCTGAGATCTGTCTAACACAGAGCCTCTCACGTCAAAAGAAGCCAACAAGTGCCATTCGAATGACATAATCAATGTAAATTTAGATCTAACGAAATCAAAATTCGATGATTCCAATTCACTTAACGTTGCCTTCTTTACCTTCACCTAAAGTTAATGGTATTCGAAGAGTAAACGTCCTGCTGACAAATCAACAAAAATAACGCCAAGAAAAGAGTAAATAAAAACCAGTAGAGTAAAATAACGTCTACTCTTATTTTCAAAATTGAACTAGTAGTAAAGTTCCTTCTTTTAGCAGGTGTCTAAATGAAACTATACCTTCTTTTAGCATGTACCTAAAAACCCCTTAAGAACTTGTTCTTACTTAGTTAATAATATTGAAATTGTGTTTACAAAGCGTGTAGGGCGCTATATCTCTGCATATTAGCGTTGATAGGAGGAAATGCTTATCAACTTAGGAACTATATTGGCTTGTTTCATTAGGCCTGATTTTTGTTTTCAGGTATAATAAATTCAAATTTGTCACGAGGTTTTCGAGTCATTTTAAATCTCGCATGTGCATAATATTTTTAGAAATTAATTATCAAATTATGGTTGTATATGAGCACCAATGGCATTATATTAAATTTATTAAAAGGTATTTTTTAAAGGCATCTTAATTTTCGTAATTACTGGCTTTACCAGAAAATTTTTGAATAGTCAGGTTAGTCTCATATAACTCCCCCCATCTACTAACAACAATTCCTTTCCCGAAATACTTGTGAAGATGCAGAGGATTCCCTGGTCTTTAGTAGCAACAAGTATTGGACTAACATTCCTTCCCATCCCACCAGGACCCGCATTCGGACGTGGCCGGCGTCGGTATTGAACAGCATGCAGGGACCTGATAAGGTTGCACAATGAGGAATAGCGTGCTGTCCCAAGCATGCTCTTTCCAGCCATCATTTTGAAATTTTCATCGGTCCTGGTCAATAACGGAGTAGCAGCACACGGGCGGTATCCTATGCTTATGCTTATGCTTAATATTGAAATTGTGTTTACAACTCAAAGAAACCTTCAAATCTGCCACAATCCGCCTTATTCCGCCATGGTCCGTCTTACCCCTTTGGTGGTCCTTCTTACCCCGCCTGATTGTGAACGAGTAATTTTTAGACGTTTCGAAAATTGATGAAAAATCACGGAAAAATAAACTAATTAATTCTTTATATAATTTTTAATGGTAGATAAATGAATGCTTTTCCATGTGTGGAACAAGAAAATGTGAATTTTCGTACACATTTTATGCTAGCAATTTATTCGCTTAGGGGGGCCGTCTTACCCCGTCTTCCCCTAGTATCTGTAAACTCAGCATAGTCTACTAGTCACGTTAGTATGATTTTGAACTGAATTCATGCTTTTCTTCGCTCAGCAAGCTGCCTATTTAGAACGCCATTCGGCAGTAAATTTTTTCGCTTTTAAAATGCGTTCTTCCGCTCGTTGGTGCAAAGAGCTAAAAATCCGAGTGAAATAGTGTCTATTCACCATGGGTAAGAATTTATCAGCAAAGAAGAATGTTTTTCAATAGTTTTCATGAATAATTGCATAAAATAAATGAATGTCTTCGATACGAATAGTGATTACGAAAATTACCCCAAAAATAGTGGCAAGATCTTGATACTTTAATCAATGTTTTAGTAACCTTCCGAGCATGTCCCGGCAAAATTTCAATCACCATTAGATAGGTCAAACATCACAGAATATAGTGGTATCGAAAAATCTTCCGCATGGTTCCGCTTTGTCGTTTTTTAGACATTTAATTATTTTAAGGTAGGAGTCCTGTGGGTAAGACCGGCACAGGGAATAAGACAAGCACGCATAGAGTTTTACTAGAATGCATTAATCAATTGTGTTATTAAACACTCAACATATTTGTATTCATTATTTCAGATGTTTTAAAACAGATTGAGCTTACTATAAATCGTCAAATATCAAAATAATAAACAAAATAAATGCGAGTGTCGCTGATGCGTAGCCCGTTGTAACTTTTCGCGAGTAGGTTTTAAGCTCTATTTCCCAGAAGAAGTTTCAAACTAAATTTTAAGATTTTATATATTCTAGCTAGTATTGTTTTTCATCGGGGAGATTTAAGTAGAAATATGATTAATAAATGTATAAAAATTGTCTTCTTAAAAAACGTGCCATGAGAGTAAAACCGGCACCTTTCGAACGGGGTAAGAAAGGCATACTTGCAGGTCGCCGGCAACAGTCAGAGTCTTCGTTTGTCTCGCTCTGAATCATTTCACACACTCGTTCAAAGTCATTTATAGAGAAAAAGATGTTATTCAATGTTACGGAGAACCCTCATTATGGTTACCGTACATGTACCGTATTAATGACTATCGTCCGATCATCAAATCAGTAAACTGACCACTTTCGCGCAGGTTAACGGAAGCTATTCAGCTCTGGTCATTAAGGTATAGGGGAACTGTGGGTAAAATGAACAGGGGAGGTAAAATGAACAGGCAGCCAAATTCCCAGTAAACCGATTAAATCTGTTCCAGATCAATAGGTATCTTCTCCTAGAAGTATTTCAAGCTGTTTGAGACAATATGTGGTGATCATAAGCTTTCCAATGTGAAAAAAATGGAAAAAGTAAAAAATATTTGCAGAAATCTGACGCCGATGGTAATTTCCATTATTAGTAAATAAGCTATTTTGGTGAAACAATTTAAATTTCGACTATTGGTATCATTTAGTGTTGTTTGCTTATCACTATCCTGCGGATCTGTCGAAAATTCCAAATATTTTTATCAACTGTTTGTTTATAATAAACACTTGAAAACAATTTGTGTTTTGGGGGTAAAATAAACACTTCACTATGGGGGCAAAATGAACAGTGTGTATCATGATGTTTTACTTTCCATTTATCAGCAGCTACGAAATAATTGCAATTCAAACAACAAAAATGATCGAGTCTCTCGAAAAATGACGGAAAATGACCGAGTGCTGGAAAATCCTGCGAGCTAAAAGTCAAGCATTGTATGAACGTGGCGAAGATACATTATGTTAACTTTGTGGAGTCCCATTTTAATTCCAACAGCCCTGTTGAATACCTACGGCTTATGTAGAACAATGATAATGTAAAATAATGTTTAATTTAACCAAACTGCATGTTAACTTTAGTTTTCGATGACATGTTCATTTTGCCCTCACTGCATGTTCATTTTACCCACATGAAAAAAATCAGGCTCGAATGTAACGCTTTCGAAAAAAAGGAATTTTTCATGACAAATAGTCCTTTTTTAAACATCTTTATATATTGCTACGTGGAATATGAATCCAGCTTTCAATTCATATAGTGCGATCAGCATGTGGTTGGTTCCTGGAGGAAAAAATGGCGAAATTGCTAAGGGTGTTCATTTTCCCCCCAGTTCCCCTATGATTTGACTTCTATTGGGTTTGCCATCGACTTCTAGAGTAATTCGAGGAAGTACATGATGGACTTAGTTAATTTTAATTTTCTTTTATTCTCATATTATGTATTCACGGTTTCAAACACTTTCGAAATTACAGACTAAACTTCGGAAGATATGTTTAAATTATTCTCAGTAAAAAACAATATACTGTACTAAATAAAACTTTGGCAGGAAATTTTCAAGAACACAATGCAACAGAGGTGTTTTGAATAGACTTCTGCTTAGTTCGGATCCATTGCTTAGTAGTTCAAGGCCGATACCCAGAAAAAAAGCAAACCTTTTTCGACCGAAACGTTGAAGATGTTGGAGGCAAATCAATTTCAAACTGAAGAACATGAGGAATGCAGCGACTATGAAACAGAAGACTAGAATGTGATGCTTCTATACGTATATGTACACACCTACACATTTACATACATACATACACTTTTACATCACACATACACCTTTACTAGCTCACATACATACAGACACACATACATACACACATCCCAACACCTAATAAATGGTTATGTTCTTAATCGGTTTTTTATAAACATAAGAGAAAGATACGAATTGCACTTAACAGGGGATTAGTTGGCAATTTCTTTAACTCTATATGCAGAATTGGGAAATATTTAATTTCTGATCATGTTTTATCAATATCGACTGGAAAGAAGCTATTTAGAATTTTGGCCAGCTTTTTAGGGCAAATACTCCTATGTGCGACGTATTGGTGCAGAACCATTCGTCTACCGAATGGACTGATATCAAAAAAACGTTAGAAGAACATTTTGGTGACAAAAGAGACTTGTGTGCTCTGACAACCAAAATTAATTATCTACAACAAAACTCTAAAAGTATCGAAGAATTTTACAGCGAGTGTCGTGAGTTATTAGCCGACATTACTGCTAAAATCCTGTTAGATCAAGAAATGCGCGAATGTGCAAAAATCTTAACAGAAACCTACGAAAGCATGATTACCAATGCATTCATAGACGGGTTAGAAGATCCATACTCCGCGTTAACAAGAACAACACGACCGAGTACGCTATTATCGGCATTCCGAGCAGCTATCGAACAGTTTAATGCTGATCAAAGGAGAAAAGAAAAATTTCGGAAACCAGCAATAACAAATCAGAAAACTGCCACACAAATCAAACAATCACCTTCGTACTTAAAACCTTACTATGGTCAATACAAACCCCACTACTACCCTCCAACACCACAATTTTACCCCGCTTTTAGATCCCAAAACAACCCGAACATGCTCAGACCGCAGGGACAAAACCCCGCCGCACCGCCAAATTTTAGAGCTCAATTCCAAAATTCACTTTCGCCCTATAACCCGAGAATGACCCCTAACCAAAATCAAACTAGATACCCAGCAATAATGAATATAAAACCAGACCCTTCAGGTCATAGAACCCAAGGAAATCCAAATACACCCAACTGGCAAAAACCTCCCATTTTCTCGGGAAATCAAAATGTAAACCACCACGAGGAACCTTTTTCCAGCCCAGAAGAAAATAATTCTCAATACGAAAACGAAATCGCCTACAGAGAATATAGTGACGTACCGGAAAACATACAACAAGAAGAAACCGAAGAACCGGAAACGGAATGCGAAGATATAAATTTTTCACTGGCTTCCGTTCTAAACCAACGGACTTAACGAACAATTTCCTACCGTATATCGAATTCGTTACTATAAAGGGAAAAGTTCGCCTGCTTATCGACACCGGAGCAAATAAAAATTATATTTCTCCGAGACTTGTAGAAGAGAGGTTTAGAACTCCGACAAAACCGCTCAAAGTTGTAAACGTGGCAGGTGCTTTTAAAATTAACGAATACGTGAAATGGAATCCTTTTGAAACTCTTTCGAGAAATCAGATACCGAAACAAATTTTCTATATTTTTAAATTCCACGATTTTTTCGACGGCCTTATAGGTTATGAAACGTTAAGAAACTTGAATGTGATTTTGAATACAGCAGAAAATAGCCTACAGATTGACAATGAGATTTTCACCATGCAGAAAAAATACCCAAGTGAATCAATAAAATTGACCCCATACGAAGAAAAAGTAATAAACTTAAATTCTAACATCGATAATGGTGACTATTACCTCGATACACCTATCCCTTTGACAGATAACATATTCGTAATCCCAGGTTTGTACACTTCCAGAAATAATAAAACAACAGTCGTTATAAAGAATACTAGTAAAAACGAGGTTCAAATGAATTCTGCGCATGAAGTTTTTGCCGACTTAAATAACTTTGAAATTTACAATCTGAATACTGATAATCATTGTCATGATTTCGATCCTGGTATAAACCAGAAACTGTATAACCAGCTTCGCATCGATCATTTGAATAGTGAAAAGAAGAAAGGCCTTCTCAAAATTATTTCAAAAAACCAAAACGTATTTTATTTTGAGGGAGATGATCTGAGTTTTACAAACGTGATCAAACACCGAATTGAAACCAGTGATGAACTTCCGGTTCATGCCAAAAGTTACCGATACCCCTACTGTCATAAACAAGAGGTACAACGACAGATATCGGAGATGCTTTCGCAAGGTATTATTCGTCCCAGTACGTCACCGTGGTGCTCACCGATTTGGATTGTACCAAAAAAGGCTGACGCCTCGGGCAAGCAAAAGTGGAGGTTAGTGGTAGACTATAGAAAAGTCAATGAAAAAACTATAGCAGACAAATACCCTCTTCCAAATATCACCGAAATTCTGGATAAGCTTGGCAGATGCCAATATTTTACTACACTGGATCTCGCATCTGGGTTTCACCAGATCGAGGTACATCCAAACGACGTGCAGAAGACAGCATTTTCAGTTGAACATGGGCTTTATGAGTATTTACGAATGCCATTCGGCCTTAAGAATGCTCCCGCAACCTTTCAGCGGGTGATGGATAGTGTGTTGAGGAATTTGGTAGGCAAGTGTTGTTTAGTTTATATGGATGATATTATTGTCTATTCGACCTCATTACAGGAACACGTCGAAAGCCTTGAGAAAATTTTCCAGGCCCTTGCTAGGGTCAACCTAAAGATCCAGCTCGATAAGAGCGAGTTTTTAAAAAGGGATGTTGCCTTTTTGGGACACATCGTGACGGATCAAGGAGTAAAACCCAACCCAAATAAAATAGAAGCTATCCGAAATTGGCCAGTGCCAAGAAACCAAACACAATTAAAAGGATTTCTTGGTATATTGGGATATTATAGACGCTTTGTGCGAGATTTTGCCAAAATTACCAAACCTCTCACTGCTCAATTACGAAAAGGAGAAACAATTGAACACACACCCTTATTTCTAAAAACGTTCGAACTCTGCAAGAATTTACTAACCCAGAGTGATATTTTACAATACCCAGACTTTGAGAAGCCTTTTGTATTAACTACAGATGCGAGTAATTTTGCTCTTGGAGCCGTGCTCTCCCAAGGACCAGTCGGGAAAGACAGGCCAGTGGCCTATGCATCAAGGACTTTAACGAAGTCTGAAGAGAGCTATTCAGCAATAGAAAAAGAATTGCTAGCTATTGTCTGGGCTACTCAGTATTTTAGGCCGTATTTATTTGGCCGAAAATTTACATTATTCACAGATCACCAGCCGCTAACATTCGCATTAAATTTGAAAACGCCAAATTCAAAATTAGTTAAATGGCGTCTACGATTGGCTGAATATGATTTCGAAATAAAACATCGTCCTGGCAAACAAAATATCGTTGCCGATGCTTTATCTAGGATTGTTCATGTTAATGTAAACGAAGAATCTTCCGACGGCGATTCCGTTCATTCAGCGGACACCGATGATTCGGAGTTTATCGGGTGCACCGAGTTACCGTTAAATACATTTCATAACCAAATTATTCTAAGGACCGGTAGTCCTGATTCAGAGGAATATGAAGAGGTTTTTCCTAGAATACACAGAAGGACCATAACCAAATCAATATTTGGCGTTCCAGTTCTAATTAGAATTTTCCGAGAGTATTTAAACCCTAATGTGACAAATTGCATATTATGTCCCGAAAACTTAATCCCATCACTACAAGTCGTCTACAAAAATTACTTCAGTAGATGCAAAACTTTTAAAATTAAAATAACGCAACAGTTGCTCACTGACCTGAGAACCACTGAGGAGCAGGATAGCATGATCGAAGAAACTCACGAGTCAGCACATAGGGGAATTAGGGAAAACAAAAGTGAAATTTCTAGACGCTACTTTTTTCCAAGAATGAAGCAAAAGATTAGGAAATTTATTATAATGTGAAAGGTATGTAACAAAGCAAAGTACGAAAGAAAACCGTATAAAATTCCGCTTGGAGAAACTCCAACTCCGAAGCAACCATTAGAAATCGTTCACATGGACATTTACATATCCCAACCAAATCTATTCCTATCTGTAATCGATAAATTATCCAGATTTGCTTCTCTAATAGCAATCAAATCAAGATCTATCCCAGACCTACGAAAAGCAATTTTAAAGTATATTTCAAATTTTGGTACCCCAAAGTTGATTGTCTCAGATAACGAACCAGCATTTAAATCGATAGAAATCAGAGGAATACTAAACGATCTAAACATACAACAATACTTCACACCCTCAAATCACAGTCAAACCAATGGCTTAGTAGAGCGGTTTCACTCTACGCTTAGCGAAATATTCAGATCTAACAAACACAAATACGAAAACTTACCTTCCAAAGAAATATTTTTAATAGCATGCACATTGTATAACAACACCATACATAGCTCAACAAATCT
Source organism: Sabethes cyaneus (assembly GCF_943734655.1). Taxonomy (NCBI): domain Eukaryota; kingdom Metazoa; phylum Arthropoda; class Insecta; order Diptera; family Culicidae; genus Sabethes; species Sabethes cyaneus. The sequence continues at coordinate 128,627,069 of NC_071354.1, forward strand.
GAAGCCTAGAGAAGTGTTTTTCGGCATTAAAGATGATCAAGAGCGACCGCTAGACCGAGATGCTCTCATACAGCTTAGAGACAAGCTATATGATGAGGCAGTATTGCAAATCAGTAAAACTCAAGCCCAACAACATCTATATCACAACAGACATAAAGAAACTCCGCCGATTTTAGAACCAGGTGAGACGGTTTTCAACCGAATACAAGGCATTAGAGCCAAAACAAAAGATCAGTTTTCACCCGTGCAAGTAACTCAAGACAAAAATCAAACGTACATCGACGGTAACAATCGTACTTTACATAAAACCAAATTACGCCGCATTCGAAAATAATTTATCAAGATTCTAATATAGATTTCTTTCTTCTTTCAGATGGGAAAACAAACAGTTATTCTTATGGCCTTCACCACCCTTTCCATTACTAACATTGCTTCTCAAACTATACAGTTAACAAACCTCAATTTAAATCCTGGCCTTTTCACCCATCAAGACGGTAGTGGCTTTTTAAAAATAGGACAAGATAAAATTTTCCATATTATTGATCTCGACAGATACGAGCCTATTTTCGAAAAGTTACTCCTGAATATCAAAAGAACGGAAATAATTGGAAATCTCACCGAAATCACCGAATTGTTGAAAACGAAGCTTCGCCGTTCTCGTAATTTAGTTCAAGAAATGTTACCTATGAGAAGATCAAAAAGAGGACTGCTAAACTTCGTCGGAAGTGGAATCAAGAGAATCACCGGAAATCTAGATAATAATGATCTCGTTTTCATATCACAACACATTCATAATCTTCAAATTAATAACAAAATGTTAATCACCCAGAATAATCAGCAAATTAAAATCAATGATCAATTTCAGAATAGAATCAATTTGATAATCAATCAACTAAAACAACAACAAGAACAGATTTCCGATAGATTACTAGCAGCAAAAAACGAAATTGACTCTAGAAGAAGCTTTTCTCTAATAAATGAAATTTTGAAGATTAATCTTAGTCTGGATCATCTAGCTTCCCATATACAAGAAATATTCGAATCTGTTAAACTAGCGAAACTTAAATTGATTTCAAAACATATTTTATCATCTAATGAATTAGGATTTGCCATCAAAAAATTAGAAGAACGAGGGTTGATCTTGACCAGCGTAGACGAGGTTTATGATTTTTTGCAATTATCAGCATTTCACAATAAAACACAAATTGTTTTTATTGTATCCATTCCATTGATCGAAAATACAATTTATAATCATGTTACCTTAGAACCTCTACCAGTAGGGAACAAGATTTTAAAACTGCCAGCGCCGACAGCCATTTTCAACGAGGAAGCCACCTACTTCATCAATACGGAATGCCAGCGAGTACAGCAAAATCATCTCTGTGCTCCAAGCAATCTAGTCAACTACACCGGAGACGATTGCTTTTCAAAGTTGTTGCAGGGATCGTCTGGGAATTGTACTTTTGTAAAAACCACCAGCCTAACCAAAATTGTTCAACTTACCGGTAACCATATTTTAATCAAACAAGCCAATCCTGTTGAGGTATCGTCAACTTGTGGATTCACCAACAGAAATCTCTCTGGAACATTTCTGATTGAATATCACAATTGTTCCATTACTATAAATGGTTCATTTTTTGAAAATATTGAACTAATCAGAGCAGAACCAATGATTGTTTTGCCTTTAGATGAACTCGTTATACACGAGAAACATTTGGAACCAATCAATAAACTGGACGAAATTCATATTATCAATCGTCAAATCGTTGAAGATTTTACCAATAGAAACGATATCGTGACATATACGTCCATTACCACATCAAGCATCAGTATCGGCGTTGGAATACTTATAATTCTAGCCATTATCCTCAAGAAAAAGTCACGCAATGTTCAACAAACAATCAAGATTCAAACTGACAAAACACTAAAGGACCAGCCTAAAGACGAAGGGGCAAGATCAAGCCAGCACGTGAATCGGGACGATTCATTTCATAAGGAAGGGCAAGTTAAGTTGAAGACACTAATACAGAATGCTGCATGCACTAAAGTTAAGCTGAACGCATTAATGTCTAATGCTGCATGCACCGTTCCCACACCGGCAGCAACAACAACAACAACAACAACAACAGCAACGACAGTCGCGACGTAGAAGCGCATTCCAGACCAACGTGGAGTGCAACACCAACGTGGCGACATGAAATTACGTGGAAGCACACGCTCCAGCCGACAGCCATGGTCAGCAGTTTTCGCTAGGAGCCAGGGCTTTAGGTGCTTCATGAAATAAAATAAAATCATTCTAGTGGTGACCACCAAGTAAAGTAGACTTATTTATTTTTAAAAAATCTAAACTCAGTTCCACAGAACTTAACTCATACATACATACATACATACATACATACATACATACATACATACATACATACATACATACATACATACATACATACATACATACATACATACATACATGCATGCATACATACATACATACATACACACATACATACATACATACATACACACATACATACATACATACCTACATACATACATACATACCTACATACATACATACATACATACATACATACATACATACATACACACATACATACACCACATACATACACACGTACATACACACATACATACATACATGCATACATACATACATTAAAATGAAAAAAGAGTTTTGTTGTTTGCATTGAGAATTTTCGTTACAATAACAGATGTACAAGTGACTGAGAGGCAAAGGGGTCCCGAGTAAGATCGGGTAACCAGCTAGTACATACATACATACTGGATACCATTTGCTCTACTCACTTTGCTATGATGAATACAGTAAGATTTCAAATTTGGCAATAAATGCGCCTATACATACCAAAATCGAGACCCTTTTTGCCTTTCTACTATATAAATATATAGTATAAAGGTATAGAAATCACTCGGAAAACCGGAAATGGAAAAAAGGTCTTGCGGGCCGAATGTCATATACCATTCGACTCAGTTTCGAAAACTGAGCATTGATTGATTGCATATGAAAGAGGAGCCTTGCAAACCCTTAACTTCCAAATTTCATAACGATTGGGCTTATAGTTTGAAAGTTACATAAAGAAATGTGAAAAAAAAGTATTTAAAAAATATTTTTGTAACATATAAACATTAATTCAATGAAAAACATCACACATTTTTTTATTATTTGAAAATTACTGCTGAGATCTATCAAACGAAACCGAGTTATTTAAAATCGAACGGTTCATTCAAAAGTTATTAAAACTTTAACACTTAACCACCGTATATTAAACCGTCAAAATGTGTGAAATCATAACATAGGGTAAAGAACTAGTTTTAAGCAGTCTAAGCGGGTCACTGATTGTTTTACCTTATTACAAGCGATGGGTTGACTAAGTGGGGGATATCAGCATACCAATCTTCTTGCTATCTTTAGTTCTTCAAGCTGTTACCATTGGAAGACACTATTGTTGAGCTAAACTTTTGATTTTTCGCTTTAAAAGTTAGAGCGGCGGAACTAATTTTGAACACACCGAACCCATTTTCACCCGCAAGGTGCTATTTTAAGCAATCCTGAAATCTGAATTTTTTTACGTCCCGTTAAAAAATCCCTCGAACTTTTCCCTCTATTCAGTAAGTTCGCGTTCCTATCCGCGACCTACTAATCGGCATCTGATGCGTAATCGGCATAGCGTATCGGCATAGATGCGTAAAATGCCATCTGTCTAAATTGTTTATCGGGGCATACACTCACCGCACCGTTCGGCAAACGGTATTCGTCGTCTCTTTTATTCTCTGGTTTTCTTATGGGAAACTGCGAGTTTGACGTCTCACTCGCTGTTCATAAGGATGGTGGGAGAACAAAAGAGGTAAGCATATAGCAATACAAACGATCCGCTTAGAACATTGTTGTCAAAGCAAATAACATTGAAACACATCGTTGCTTTATTAAATCACTGAGAAAATCTTCGAAAATTATTGAAAAAGCTGTCTTTTGTGTTGTTTTTAATAAAGAAAAATTAATTATGAACATACATTTCTCTTGAAAGTATTGAACCACGTTTTCACCATAGGAGGTTTCAGTTAATTTCAAACTTAAAATTCTTATTTCCAGAACCGAAACAGTGTCTTGGCAACACGATAGTTCATCAGTTGTGCTGCAGCTGCTGCTAGTGGTGAACAGGTTCCGTCAATTCAGAATTTGTTTTCAGTTTTGTTAGAAAATAATAAAACTTTTGGCTAGTGACAAAACCTTAGATAATAGCAAAAAAGAGACTGAATAACAACCATAGAAAAAAATCCTGTCTTTAGAAACCCCCACATGCCAAATTTGGTTCTACTTGCTTGATTAAAAGTCAAGTTATGAGAAAATTTTGGTTTTATTTGTTTGAGAGCCCCTCTTAGAGCAAGGAGGGTTCTCAATCTACCATAGAAAAAATTTCTGCCTCCAAAATCCTTCACATGCTAAATTTGGTTCCATTTGCTTAATTAGTTCCCGAGTTATAAAGAAATTTGTGTTTCATTTGTATGGGAGCCCCCCCCCCTTCTAGAGGAGGAGGGGTCTCAAACAACCGTAGAAAAAAAATCTGTCTCTAGAAACCTTCACATGCCAAATTTGGTTCCATTTGCTTGATTAATAGTCAAGTTATGAGGAAATTTTGGTTTTATTTGTTTGGGAGCCCCCCCCCCCCTCATAGAGAAAGGAGAGTTCTCAATCTACCATAGAAAAAAATTCTGCCTCTAAAAACCTTCATAAGCCAAATTTGGTTCCATTTGCTTGATTAGTTCCCGAGTTAAAAAGAAATTCGTGTTTCATTTGTATTGGACCCCCCCTTCTAGAGAAGGAGGGGTCTCAAACAACCAAAGAAAAAAATCCTGTCTCTTGCAACCCCCACATGCCAAATTTGGTTTCATTTGCTTGATAATTAGTCAAGTTATGAGGAAATTTGTGTTTTATTTGTCTGGAAGCCCCCCTCTTAGAGGAAGCAAGGATCTCAATCCACCATAGAAAAAAAATCTGCCACTAAAAACCTTTATGTGCAAAATTTGGTTCCATTTGCTCCATTAGTTTCCGAGTTATGCAGAAATTTGTGTTTCATTTGTATGGGAGCCCCCCTTTTTAATGGGGGGAGGGGCCTCAAACCATGCTAACAACATTCCTCACATCATACGCAATGTGTATGCCAAGTTTCATCAAAATCCGTTGAGTGGTTTGCTAGTCTATACCGGACACACGAACAGCATTTCATTTTTATATATATAGATGTATGTATGTATGTATGTATGTATGTATGTATGTATGTATGTATGCATGTATGTATGTATGCATGTATGTATGTATGTATGTATGTATGTATGTATGTATGTATGTATGTATGTATGTGTGTATGTATGTATGTATGTGTGTATGTATGTATGTATGTATGTATGTATGTATGTATGTATGTATGTATGTATGTATGTATGTATGTATGTATGTATGTATGTATGTATGTATGTATGTATGTATGTATGTGTGTATGTATGTATGTATGTGTGTATGTATGTATGTATGTGTGTATGTATGTATGTATGTGTGTATGTATGTATGTATGTGTGTATGTATGTATGTATGTGTGTATGTATGTATGTAAGTGTATATATATGTGATGACAATTTGCAAGTGAGAAACATGTCAATTGTCTAAAGTTTTTGAAACCTCTTAGTGGAATACGAACTCTGAAATTAAAGAAAAGAAAAAACTTTTACCGACTAAATTCCACTATTTAATATTTATTCGCGACAGATACGTATACGCTTTGAAATAAGACACTGATGAAGCACGACCTGCAGGCGAACTACGTATCTGTTGCAAATAAATATCAAATAGTGGGATTTATTTTTTTCTTTTCTTTGATTTCAGATTACAATTGCCATTTTCTTCACTTGCTGCTACTCACACTCACAATTGTACAGCAAAAGCAAAAAGCGAAAAAAGCAGTTAATTTAAGCATATAGGTATAGTGGTGTATAGGATTAAAAATACTAGTGAGTTGATTTTTCCAAATAAACTTATATAAATTTCAAACAACTTTTGCGCATCAATAGATGCTCTTTCCAATCAATAGACACTAGAGCTTAGAAATTTTATATGAAAAATAGGAGGAAAACATTATACGGTACTAATTTTGTACGATTTCTTTTCGGTAGTGACATTTTAAAAGACAGAAATCTTATGTCATGTACCATATTTTAATAAATAAATTGAATTGACAAGCACTGGAAATCATATCGATCATATTTCCCATTCTCAAGCATGTTTATGGCGCAGCTTTCGCACTGTTCGACCTCATCTTGTTTTCCTAATCCTCTAACGGGAAACATTGTAAAAACGATGCGATCAAGCTAATGACTATCTTTTCATGAAAGTACATTCAAAAGAAGCTTAAGTTTTGATTTTCATGCAAAAATAATTATCTGAAGGAGTGCCAGCTAAGCAATCGTTCCATTTCTCTTGTTCATATCTAATGCTCTATTCAGTTATTTTTTCTAATTCAGATAAATTGCAAAATTGAAACCAAGCAATCAATCATTTTGTTGTAGGTATCCTTTTTCTTCAAAAACGAAATATGATAATAATTTTTCTGAACTCTTGTTTTTCAAAGATGCTAACTTTTGAACGCATGGTATTAATATCAAAATATCAAAATATCTGCTATGAACACATATTTCATATTGTCAATTCAAAACAAGTTTCATATGTGGCTCTGAAGCCCGAAAGTTAAGGCCGTCTGTTGACCCGTTAGAGGGTTAATTTCTAATTTTCTATATGTATTCATTCAAGTCTGCAAAAATTATCTTTTGTATTTACATTATGTTTCTATAAATCGCGTAAATATTATAAAACTAAATAAGGTGTTCATCAAGTAACATAAGTGACGCTTACAAGTATTTCTGCACCCAAGGAAAGAAAATATAATTATTGTACGCAATAGGTTGTGAATTTTAATGGCAAATAAAGTTTTTGAGGAATACGGAACGGATATTTAAAAATATAGTGAAGTTAATTATAGATGCTCCTGAGAAATTAAATAATGATTATTGTGGCAGTAGAAAGGCTAGATCACGCCGCTAGGTGGATTAATTCGGGTTTTTGATATAAAAAACCCGATTTAATCCACCTAGTGGTGAAAGAAACCTTTTTACCTTTGTTATACTATAATAAAGGTTTAAAAATTGGTCGAAAAACATGAAATTGATCCGAGGCCCGGAGGGCCAAGTCACATATACCAATCGATAGGGTTCGACGATTTGAGCAATGTCTGTGTGTGTGTGTGTGTGTATGTATGTAATGATTTTTTCTATCGCCTGTTTCTCAGAGATGGCTGAACCGAATGGTTCGCTATTACTTTTGTTTGGAAGGTGTTATTGTCTAGTAGATCACTATTGAGTTGTTTCGTGATACGACGTTTCGTTTAAAAGTTATAAGCAAAAATGTGAAAAATACGTGACACGGGTTTCTTCGGAACTACATGACCGATTTCAACGATCTTAGTATCAAATGAAAGCCCTTATTAAAGCTAAATTGTTCAGCAATTTTTAATTGAAAACAAACAAGTAGTTTAAAAGTTATGCTTAAAAAACCTGTTTTAACAAGGTAATAATTATCGCCTGTTTCTTAGAGATGGCCAAACCGATTTATGCGCTATTAGTCTCATTTGGAAGATAATATATCCTAATAGATCACTATTGAATGGTTTTTTGATTGGACGTTTAATTTGAAAGTTATGAGCAACCGTATACACCACACCAAAATTAACAATAATTTATAATGATTTTAACCAAGATAATTTACCTAATTTCAATTATTTTAATATCAAACGAGAGGTTTTGACACTAAGAATATATATGCAAAATTGCATAAGAATGGGTTTTACCGGTTAAAAGATATTAACCCTCGAACACTCGCGCCAACTTTTGCAACACAGTTACTCGCGCGCAAAATAGCCCCAAACCATAGAAAACGTGTGCACTAGAGTTTTGACTGGGAAAACTTGGTTTTAGGTTTATCGAACCTTTGTAAGAGTTTCTTGAAATTGAAAGCTCTATCGTCTGGTGGAATTTAAATTTTGATTAATCCCCCTAAAAGTGAAATAAAAAAATTGTTTTTCTTCAGTGTCAATATAACACATTGATGTGTTCTACAAAGTTATAGAACATATTATTACAAGAAATTTTGCTAAAGACAGTAACCTTCTATCTCTGGAGCTAGGCAAACTGGAAGATGACTCTTGTCGCTTTTGTAACCTAGATAGCGAGAATGCGGAACATCTGCTTTGTAACTGCGTGGCACTTTATCATAGGAAGAGTAAATTCTTTGATGAAGGTTTAATACCACCCTCTGTTGTGTGGACAAGTTCGCCCAATAAGGCAATAAACTTTATTCGTTATTCAATACCTTATTGGGACAATGCCATTAGTCAACAAGTGGAAATCACTCATACTAATGGTGATAGGACACCGTGACGTGGCTACAGTAAATAGGGGCCCGCCACAATAGATCAAAGAACTGGTCGCAGTGGAGAACGTACCCAAAAAAAAAATCTCTGGAGCGAAGATAGAAATATCTTATTTATTGTATATGAATTTGTAAAATCAGTTTTTCTATTTTTGCTCTTTTTGTAATTGTTGTATGACTTTTTCATGTACTACAAAATAGTACAAATATTAAAAATACACAACTTTGCTGGAAATAGTATACCTCTATGTTTGTTTGTTTAGGATCTGTAGAACTTTGATTCTAAAAAATACCCTAATTTTGACTCCGAATTACTCGACTACCAGCAGACGGATACATTTTAAACATTTTACATTTGCTGATAGTTTTGCTGCATAAATTTTCCCACCAATTTAAATTATTATTGCATTGAATAATTATGATATTTTGCTCATAATAAGTTTGTTGAAGAATATACATTAGTTAAACAACGGTAACTTTATAACAATATGGCGTTGAAAAACCTACACGTGTTGTATAAAATACTACAGCGTGAGTTAATAAAAATTGATGAAAATTATTCATGAAAACTCTATTGATGTGATTCAAATAGAATGGCATTACAGGAAACTATGCATAGTTCAAAAACCTATAAACTAGACCTTTACTAGACAATGTATATGCTAAAGGATAAGATTTCCACTTACAACTTACTTTTATTTGTACTTACTCAGATTAATAACATCTTACTTATCCTTACTCGGCAATTTCATGAAAAAAGGATCTATCAAAATTAAAAAGTGTTCCTATTTTGTTCAAATTTTGTAAACTTATTCAATTTTCGAAAATTTTATGTAAACCAACGCACTACGCAACGATAACCAATAGATGAATTATGTTTCGAAGACGTGTCGATTTCTATCTCAAATAGCAAGTAAGACCGTATAACAAAGGTTCCTTTCACCACTAGGTGGATTAAATCGGGTTTTTATACCATGTTATATGTCATTTGATATGGGTATTTCCAGCTCAAATATTATTTTTGATTTGTATTTGAATTTGTAATTTTTATAAAACTGACAGAGTCAAATTCTATACGCATCACTCTGAACTAAATTCTTAAATAAACTGTTTCTTAGACCCAACCGTTCTCAAGTTATTCAGATGTAAAATCTAAAAATTATCTATTAGAGTCAATACATGCAAAGTATCCGATAACCGTGTAATCGACCTTCACAAATTTGAACCAAATTCTGTCAGATTGTTCATTATAGGTAACAAAGCAAAAATCTTAAATTTGGCGCCGATTGATACTCCCCACGATTAGTGATAGTATCTCCTTTTTTTAAAAAAATACCCCTTTTATCAAACTTTTTTATTTTTTGCTTACAGACAGTGATGGGCACTGCTAACCGAAAATTTAGCGTCGCTAATCGCTAATCCGCTAACCGAAAAAGTTAGCTCGTTAATCGCTAAACGCTAATCGATAAACTCAGATTAGCGAAAATTTCGCTAATCGCTAATCGCTAAATCTAAATTACCCAAAAATTACTACATTTTTGTTTGAGCATATATAGCGCAAATAACTGTCGATAATTCATGATTTTTGGTAAAAAAAATGCATAAAAAAATAACTGATTTAGGTGATGAACTCACCTAAAGCAAAGCCATGGGTTTATACCGTCTTTAGACATTACCATTCTTTATCGTCAGACTTCGCAGCCGGCTGTTAGAGTACAGGAAAATTACGGGGCCAGTGCAACGATCCTATTGACTCTAACTAGCAAGCACCGCCTACCCGAGATTCGAACATACGACGACTAGCTTGTTAGACCAGCATCGTACCTTGAAGCTAACTGGGCGGGATGAACTTACCTATGTACCGCCAATCGTAGGAATTGATTGTGTTCATAAATAATTTGACAGCGTCATCAATTAATTTTTAGCAGTTGTGACGAACAACTACACTCGATGCTTTGCTTGTACTGCCCGGAGTGAAGAAGTTGGACATCGTGAGGCACTTCGTGTCCGCCGGATATAGCCGATCCGGAACATACAACATCCTCTCCTTTCTAGAGAATTGTTAAGTGCAGTAGAAGCTGAAAAGGGACACCGAGAGCAAGGCGCCCTCAGCTTTTCGCGCCTTAGGGAGGTCGGACAGTGAATAAGTACCTCGCCAGCATGGACATTTTTATGTGGATGCATCAGTCAAGGCTGGCTGAAGGCTGAAGGTGCTGGTTAAAAACATCTTTCCGGCGAAGGATGACGAGACCTACTTGATGTTAGACGGCAAAGACTGGCAAAGCACTGGGTACATTACGCCCCACCAAGAAGGTAAGTGATGGCGTCAAATATATCTCCCGCACAAAGTTCCCAAAGAAGGTCCTTCTGTAACTGACGATCAGCGAGAAGCGAATGTCTAAGCTGTCCTTCTTTCGGGGCTTATGCTGAACGGGAATATATGCAGTATGAAGTGCTTACTGGAAGTTACCGTCTGGAGGGTGATCTTTTGGCCGCCCTGGCCTCAGCCCAGTTTACCAAAAGATCAATGGAGGAAATGTACCGGCTAAATATAATCATTGTACTGAATACCGCCAACCCTTCAACCATGCTCCAGCTGCAAACAATAGAACATTTTCATCGTATCATCGGCCAAGCAGACTAAGCTTCCGGCTAACTGCTGTAAGGCCAACCTGCAGGGCGTCGAAGCATTTGTTGAAGAAAGCTTAAAAGGAGTAGCATTTAAGGAAACCTTTTGTAGTTCTTTTCATCGCCGTCCGTATTTTGTTTATATTTGTAATGCATACGTTATCACCACAACTTGTATTGCTATCCTTAAAGAAAGAAACTTAGAAACTTAATGTCTATTATCCAGAAATTTTCGTGTTTTAGTTCCATATTGCATGCCTGTTTCTTATGTTATTATTACCGAAAATCAAATTTCGATTCCATTATAACTCGTTTAAATTCGACTTGTCCGGAAAATATGAGTGGAACTCTTGGTATATCATGATACTCCCTCTGCAATTCACCAGACAGTAATACTATTATTTTGGCGATTCAATCTTATTCTTATTCTTATACTTATTAATACCAGCACAGCCACAATAAAGGATTCCTGGAAATAATTTTAATTATTTCTAATCATAGAAATATTTCAAATTATTTTCTTGTCTGTATTAACATTTGCAAAATATCTGAGATATATTGCAAATGTTTATTCGGCCAGGCCAACTGTGAAGTATTGCCGCAAAGACGATTATAAGAAATATGTAAATCTTGTGTGAATAAGTTATTCATACATAGATGCATTTCTAAATCAACAGGGGAAGAAGAAACGGGGACGTCTCGTACCAACCGTTTCTGATTAACTGTAAATTTGTTTCGTTGGGAGTATCTTTGCTAATAAAGGTTAAGTGATACTCCGGACCCTCGGGGATGAACTTATGGCATTTAGACCAAAAGCCCGGCTGCTATTGGCCAAGGTTATATCGCCTTAGTTCGCTCTCTGAAAAGAGATAACACACTGCAGCTACCAAAACATAGATAATTATAAGCTATCGAAAATATATATGAACAACAATCCTACAAAATTGTGTATAAAACTTGAAATTATATATAAGCAAATGGAATTTTCTCACCCAATTTTCTTCATTTCTCAGCTCTGATTAAAAAGCGATTCTGTTTCATTAACTTGGCGAGCAGCTATTTCGTCCATAGATATTCAATGTTGTGACACACAGAATTATATTGTGTCCTTGTTGATCCATCCGGCATCTCTTAATGGGTAACAGGGGATGGGGGTAATGGGGACCGAAGTTGCTGACTAAGCAAGGGCCTTCAATGTAAATCCATACATAAGCGTCCATTCACATTTCTTGTCTGGTTCCAGTCCAGCGGTTAGCGATTTCAAGGGTTTTATTTTTAGTGGTGCTAACAGTTTCGCTAACGTAATCCAAATTTAGCGAAAACGCTAACTCGCTAACCAGAATTTAGCATCGCCATCTAGCGATTTAGCGAATTAGCGAAATTGTGCCCAACACTGCTTACAGATAAACATGAAAATCTCGGTCAACATGTCAAAAAGTCCAATGTGCAAATGAGAGATTCTCTTTGCATCTCTTATCAGGGTGTCGATTATCCAGCGAAAATCAAATTCCCTGACTTTTCCAGGTTTTTCCAGGTGTATTTAAAAAAATTCCAGACGCAAAATATCTCCTTAAATTCACTTATCAAAGTGTTTATTTGGATTAATTGGTAGTTTACTCTTGAATTATCATTTCCTAATGAATTCAATTTTCCTTTTTAATTCAAACTCATCTTTTTATGCAAAATTTCCATGTGCAAAATTAAAATTAATTCGAACTTAATTAACGCACAACGAAATTGAAAAAACAAGCTAAATAAAAATTGCAAGATGTCTTTTCGGAAAAAAATAAAATAGTCTGCTGATTTATCTGGTTGTCAAAGGGTTATGAGACGAGCCGTTTTGCCTATTAGATCACATGTAATGAGTGGGTATAAATTCGCTTCGAACATTTGAGTATGCAAAACAATAAACATAAAAATTGGTCTTGAGTTTAGAACATAATTTGAAGATATTTTATAACACAAATTCCGATTTGTCTGAGCAGTTATTTTGAATTGTTATCAAAATTTGAGGAAATAATTGTTCCTCAGGAGTATAAAAAATTTTGAGGCCAAATGACTCAACGAGCATCGCAGCATCGTTGTATTATTAGGAACCTGAACTTCTGTTTTTATTCGACCTACTTGTAGCCACTTTTGATATTCAGGAAAACTTCAGGTTTGCGACTCTATCGATCCTCTGCTCGCAGTCGAATTTCGAAAATATGATTGATTTGTTAGCCTAAGCAGGATTTTGAAGCTGAGATGCTCTTTCTTTCGAATACGTATTAAGCGTAGGTTTTATTTCACTAGTAATCGACATGAGAAAAATTATAGTCCGGGTTCTGGCCCGTACAGGTTGAACATAATGATACATTCCATCGTTACGGGACACTATCCCAACCATGTAGATCGATTCCTGTTTAATCAAATCCCTGGCATTCTACTGAAAGATGAAGTACTCTTTAAACAACTATTTTACAAGCTATTTGCCAAAAAATTGGTGAAACAGGATTCGATTCACACGATAACAATGGGTGCTAATTGTGTTCCGTAACGCTGGAATGTGCCAATGATCGTTTAGGTTGTAAGCACTTCCCTTTGAAACCAGAATCGATCAAATCGGTTCAACCGTTGTTGATGTTTAAAGCAGGTCAGTCGCACATTCATGAAATTCGAAATTTCGAAACTCGGAAATTTGTACACTGCAGATTGGTTGCACATGAGTAAAAATAACGTCTCGTATTCTATTTGATTTAGGCATACGTGAAGGGCTTGAATGAAAAAGTGCCAGATATTTGAAGTAAATGTTATTCTTGCGAACTCCAAGCCTTAAATTTTCTGGTATATTTTCTTCCCATGTCAAAAATCCCTGACTCCAAATGAAATTCCCTGACATTCCCTGACTTTTCCAGGTTGAAACGAATTTCCCTGACATTTCCAGGTTTTCCCTGATTTTCCAGGTAATCGACACCCTGCTTATGCTTATTACGGCGACATAAATGCATTTCATCCCAATTTTTCTGAAGGATTAGCTTTCCAATAACACCAGCAACCGTTTCATTTAAAATAGACGCATTCAAGTGCATTTATGCTGCCGTAATAAGTGTAAGAGAGGAGACGCAAAGAAAATTTCTCATTTGCACGTCGGACCTTTTGAAATGTTCCTCGTCAAATATTAGGTTTAGAAAGAAACTACTTGCACATTCAAATTCCAATCGAAAATAGTCGAGTAAAAATGGCTTTTTTAGCGTTTTGCGCTGGAAATGTTCATATAGAAATCGACACGTCTTCGGAACTTAATTTCACTGTTTGTTCCATATGCATCCTAACGATAAACAATCTTCAGAGTGTATTTTAACCTACTAAATAACTTTATAGAACATAGGAAAGCAATGAAAACATCGTGTACAGAATTTTTGAGCAGAACTGATTTTAAAGTGGCTGTTAGCTTCGGGGTACAATGCTAGCCTAACAAGCCAGTCGTCGTATGTTCGAATCTCGACTGATCGGTGCCGCTACAGAGTTAATAGGATCTTTGCCCTAGCCCCGTAACTTTCTTATACTCTAATAACTGACTGCGAAGTCTGTCGATAAAAAAGGGTCTAGCTCTGAAAGACGTTTACACCCATAGCTTTGCTTTGCTTGATTTTAAAGGGGTTTCTTTAAGGCGGAACCGAAAGTGGCTAACGTTATTGTGTTAGTGCGACAAACACTGTACTGTACATCTCATGTGTTCGTTAAAAACCTAAACGTTTATTTGAATATTGCATTAGTATTAGTAATATATGTCAAATAGCGGAGCTTGCAAACATAAACAGCTGATCCGCAGCCAACCGCACTGACTACAAACATCCCGAAAAAGGGTTTGTTTTCTTTATCGAGGCATTCCGATTCAATCAAAATTAACAGCAGCAACTGAATAATGCGTAGGATCACTAGGATGTTTAATTAATCCGCTTGCATCGGATTGCGTTTTGTTTGTTTATTTCACTCTAAGCTCATCGATGCGGCGAAAGTTGAAAGCTCTTTAAAAGCTCATTGATGTGACGAAAGTTTGATACTGTGTTGCTGCTTTTTCGGAAATCGCTAGTTCAACGAAATATGTGCGTAACCAAATATCTATTCACTAATTCCAAATTATACATTGGTCGCTTTTATGAACAAGTAATGATCGATATGTTCAGTTAAATTTATTTTCCATTAGCAATTATGTTTTGCTGAGCGTTTATTGATACACAGCAGATCGATAAATTGAATTACAAGTTTTAGGACATTATAACAGCGCTGGAAGCACTGATTACGTGGCGAAGCGCCAATACAGATGCATTTTTAAGGCGCAAAACAATACATGCTTCGAATGGTAGCCATTTATCCAGCCATCTTTGAGCCACTTTCGGTTTCCCCTTAAACAAATCATTAAATTTCGCAACCAGTAAGAGATAGATAGTTACTATATGCAGCAAAGTTGCTCATTTTAGTGTGTTCTTCAATTTTTGTGAAGACGCTAGTTTTTTGGACGCGTTTAAAAAAATTTGTGTCACCCTATTAGGCGGATTCACGGTCACCCAAAAAGTGTAAGAAACACCCGTTGAAAAATTACACATTTTTACTATATTATTCTGTTTTTGAGGTTTGGTCCCATTAAAGGTTTGGTCATTAAAGTTTTCTTGAATAAATTTCATCAATCATTTTTAAATATCTTTTGACCAATAAAACCGATCCTTATGGAATTTGACAAATACATTTGCAGTGTTAAGACTTCTCGTTTAATACTAAAATAATTGAAACTAGATAAATTATTTTGGTTAAAATCGCTATAAAGTATTGTAAATTTCAACGTGTAACTTCAACTGCTCATAACTTTCAAACTAAATGTCCAATCAAGAAACAATTCAATCGTGATCTATCCGGCTATATAACCTTTCAAATGAGACTAATAACGTATAAATCGATTTGGCCATCTCTGAGAAACAGGCGATAATTTTTACCTTGTCAAAACACGTTTTTAAGCATAACTTTTAAACTACGTGTTTGTTTCCAATAAAACTTCCTGAAAATTATAGCAAGAGCTTTCATTTGATACTAAGATCATTGAAATCGGTTGTGTGGTTCCGGAGAAAATCGAGACACGTGGTTTTCACATTTTTGCTTATAACTTTTAAACGAAACATCGGAACACGAAACAATTCAATAGTGATATACTAGGCAATAATACCTTTCAAATGAGACTAATAGCGCATAAATCGGTTCAGCCATATCCGAGAAACAGGCGATAGAAAATGAGCTGCACACACTAATACACACATACACACACAGGCATTGCTCAGTTCGTCGAGCTCTATCGATTGGTATATGTTACTCGGCCCTCCGGGCCTCGGATCAACTTCTTGTTTTTCGACCAATTTCTAAACCTTTGTTATATACTATAACAAAGGTAAAAATTGAATGTAAGTGTGTTAGAAATTGACTAAATATTATTAATCAACGATTGCAGCCATTTTATGTTGAAAAAGTCCGCCAAGAGCTACCCGTCCGGTTCAAGTAAGTTTTTGACAATCTGCGGTAAGACGCAGTCATACGGCAATAAAAGTATTATTGTTCGAAACAAACTATGATCGCAAACTTTTTTTTTCACGAACACACTGAGGGCATGCAGAAACTGACTGATATTTAAGCATATTTTTGGAAGTGAAATATATTGTGTTGCCAAAAACGGATACTTTTGTTGCCAAAATCGAGGCATGCCAAATTCGAAACCCAGCTGTATTACTGAACGCTCATTAAGCTGATTACCTGATTCAGTATTTCTGCCGAAAATTCCGTTAGGATTGTTATGAGGCTTAAAATGACAAATGTCAAATAATGGCGGGATATTTCAACAAAAATATATTACTCTTGCCGAGATTGCGAGAAATTATTAATGTGAAGCTAAATATTTTATGTTTAAAATTAATTCAGAAGAGAATCATAATCTATTTTATTGCTCTTTCGAATAATTAAACATCAACATATGACATGGTCAAGTTCCATTGTAAAAATCAGTAATCTACTCATAAATAACATAATTTACACAAATGAATTATTGAAACAGTTAATTATACTAACCATAACTTATTTTGTGCTATTAATTCCTTTTATTCGTAGAAAACCAATTTTGGCACATTCCTTCAATTCCGTTGCATTCCAGCATCATTGCATTTCATAAATGTATAATTGCACTCATTTAACCATTTTATCATTAACAGCATCTCTATCCTAATACAAAAGTCGTATTTCATCCCACACCATGCTAGCACTCTGCATATCCGGTAGTATTATATGAGCACACGCACTTGCCTCGCTTAAAAATTATCACTCTTTTTATTTTCCCGTTTTTGCCGCCTGGTCATATCGCTTTACATCCTCATTCAAATGTGGGTAACAAAAGAGTAATAAAGCCCCATTCAATTTGTGCTACTCCGGAGCGACATATCCAGTGTTGAACAAACAGGCACTCCACTAGTATACTTGTAGTAGTCCGACAACGAAGCGGAATAGAACCTACCCAACTTGCTACATCGCTCTCTTAATAGGATGATATCTATGCGATGAAGAGATGAAGTCTTATTCAGGATGCTGCTACAAATCCAAAAGGATATATATGAATCAGCATTAGAGAATCAATTTTCAGAGAACACTACCGCCAAACCGAGAACCACACGACCGAACGTCACGAAATACTGCCGCCAACTATATCATTGCACATTTCAAACAGCATAATATCCTCCGGTTAAGAATCCTTTCGAATGATACATGATACATAAACATTTTCTCGTGATGTGTTGTATACCACTACCTGTATGTACTATAGCATATATAACTACTTGCCAGTCAGTTGATTGCGCTTCACACTCCCACAATACAGCATATACATGTGGTTATCTCGTACGTGTGTTTGGAATGGGGCATCGGTATCTCTTTGGCCTGATGTTGCTTTTGGAATATACATAAGCATATGTGATTATATGACATCGATGATACTACTCCAAATAGATACTGAAGTGAAACCGAAATCCACTTAAATATTTGTGCTATCGAGATGGCATGCATTATACCAGGTCATTGTTTGAAAGCAATATAATCAACAAATGAATGTATACAACTAAATAATTAATGAGAAATCAAAACAATTAAAATATCATTGACTAAGTGACTAAGTTTTTATTATATCCGTTCCGTCAGTAATCAAAGCGATATTCAAACAAAAACTTTCTAACTATTCTAGACTTTTCTGATTCATAGAATTTACCGCTTATGTGCAATATGACCAAACTAGGGTTCGAAAATGATCAGTGGGGTGCCAATGAAAATAAATTTTAACAGCACAACCTGCAAAATGTTCATCTCCTCCAAAAAACATTCTGTACAAATTTCCGTTCAATCGGACCTGATTTAGTGTCACAAAGCCAATGAGTTTGAGTTTTTTGACATAGAACTACGTCTTACCGCAGGGTGTCAATCCAAAATTTGGATTCAGCCCAGCGTCACGAAAGAATGAAAGATTTTGAACGCTAATAGCTCTGCCAATCATGAATGGATTTTCATGGTTTAGATACCGATCGACTCATAAAAGATGTAGCAATTATGTGATTTCTATTGGGGGGCATCCATAAAGTACGTCACGCTTATAGGGGGGAGGGGGGGGGGGGTTGACCTAATCGTGACGATTTGTGACCTAGGGGGGAGGGGGGGTATGAAGTTATGTGACGTCACATGAAAAAAAATCAAATGGAAAATTTATTTGGGAAATTACTATTTAGCCTTCATTTTAAGATACAACTATTGAAGGCTTCTATAAAATTAACGTACTGATGGAAATAGTTAATAGTTAAATGTTTTGAATGAACACTTTTTTTAACATATATGTGTGAACAAAACTCATTTATTCTATGTAGTATGAACTCTCCATTAAGGTTTTACAGAATATGCAGTACACCGCTGAAGAACTGCTTGAGTACCGTCCTGCCTAAAAGATTTTTGCAACCGCAAATAGCAGTCGCACAAACTCCTGAAGGGTTACGGGATGCTACCAGAGACCCATGGCAATGTTTGCCCTTGATATTCGTGCTGAATTCAATCGATGGACAAAAACTCATACCGAAGTTGCACGGCCGCTTTTAAGGTTTTTCGGTATAATTTATACTGCCCTCTGCTATCTCTGAAGGATAGAGTTTGTGCCACTTGCGGATTAAATTTCGCATCTAAGGTAGTGTTGAATGATTGCACGATTGAATGAATACACAAAATGACAAAATCCGTCAGAAAAGTTCTTCCCAGGCGTGTTGCTGCAAGACGTCAGCAGGAAGTCCTGATTCTTTCAACTAGATCAGTCGAATTTGAGTGGATGTATGTAAAGGGCGTGCATATGCGCGAAACATTAATCGACGACACATCAGCGACTTCCGAAGCGTATCCGATTGCAGCAATTGGAGATCATTCCTTTTTTTATTTGCTGAAATTCATTTGATAGCTTTAAATAAAAAGGTTGGAATATTTAATTTTTTTGTTGTGGAGGGGGGGGGGTTGCCGTGACGTGACGTACTTTCTCAGGGGGGGGGTCACGAATGTGTGACAAAATGTGACAACGGGGGGAGGGGGGTTTGATTTTGGTCAAAATTTGCGTGACGTACTAAATGGATGTCGCCTTGTAGCATTCTTTTTCAATCACTAATTAGTAAAAATTACCGAACAGTTTCTAGGTCAAATTATCCCATACATTTTCTTTGTGATCGCCTTGCTCCACAGGCATGGACGACAGTTAAATACACCATCTGCTTACTGTGATTTCGAATACATTAGGTTTAGAAACAAAAAAGCAACAAAACCCCCTCGTCCCAATAGGTCGAAGATTCTTTACGACGTTTAGACTTATACTAATTTGATATCTGTGCTTGGGAAGTAGGCCAGAAAGAGTAATTAAGTCCTTAGGACCTGCGACAAACCTAGTCCAGTTTGATGTCCTGAAAGTAAAAATTTTTGTTACAGCATAAAACCACCCCTTCCTTTCAACCTAGTTTATTTTTAAACATTGAATCTAGTCCAAATTGATGTCCTGAAGGTGAGAAGTCACAGAAAAGTTAGCAGCAATCCTTTCCTTTTGCCAGACTGTATCCACATTCGCGACTACGAAGTTGCTAATATTTGTTTGGTTTTTGCGTGAGAAAAAAGTGAAGGAAGTTTTTTTGGTTTTGTTTTTACGCAAGTTTTGACAATTGGTTTTCGTGTGAGTGCGAACAGGATTAAAAATCTCTTTAGCTTTCGCAGTCGGGAATAGGTACTGCAACATTTTTTTCGGAACTGTTGTCTTACAAGAAAATACGGCTGAAGTGATATTTATGCATGTGAAGTAACACAGCAATTCTCGAAGTGAGGAAAATCAGCGACTCTTTTATCAGAGAATAGTTTTGAATGTTTCAATTGCTGCTTTGCGTCAGTTAGTTGCCTGCGTTCTACAATTCTTTACTTTTCAATAGTCGAGCATTAATTTCTTTCGAAAATGATGGAGAAGACAAGGCGAAAGGGATCCGTAGTGGTGCTAATGTTTATTTGACCGTCAACTCAGTATAAGGCAGTAAGGTACAAAACATTTTGCAAACAACTTCTTACTTAGTAGCCTTCAATCACTAAAATGAATAAAAGGATCTGAAAAATTATCGACTTGCAAAAATTTGGATTTCTCAACCTATTGCATAGTCAAGCCATTTTAATATAACAATTTTTTATATCAAAATATGTGAATAGTGTTCGATTTTCACGAGAGAATTTTGTTAATAGCTGGGTGCGTGAAAGAAATACGGTTCGTTAATTGGGTGTTCGTTAGTTGGGCCATGCTCCAACTTGAATGTCAAAATTCTATTGAACTTTTGAGTTAAACATTTTAAACAACTGTCAGTCGGCCCAATTAGCGAATCAGCTGACGTGCAGTCGTGACCCAATCTAACGGTTTCAGGCTGTACTCCGATTCTGGTAAAAATATTTGTTTTTGGCATCACAAATTACACAAAATACACACCAAAAATACGATACAATTATTTAGCACTATTATTTAATTAACGCTATTTTATGCCATACATATGTCAATATGTTGTAAAAGACAAGTCAATGTTTCTTCGCAAAAACCCGCCTAACGTAGTTCTACGCTAGCTACGCGGTTGGGTCTGGAATACAAACTTTCTGATATTTTGAAAACTGAAAAATCATCATCGAGGTTTTCGATTTTTTTTAATCCAAAAAAGGTAAAGCCTTGGGCTTAAAGTGTGCGTTCTAAGACTTGACCCTTCTTTATCGACAGACTTCACAACCAGCTATTAGGGTACAGGACAGTAACTAGGGGCTAGTGCAACAATCCTACTGACTATATCTAGCAGCACCGCCTAGCTGAGATTCGAACATACGACGACTGGCTTGTTAGACTAGCATCGTACCTCGAAAACAACTGAGCGGTTTGATGCCAAACTGGTTCCAAATGCATGAAAAAGATATGGTATTATCTCGAAAAAAAAATTTTGTCAAAAATTTACTTTCTGGGACGTTGTCCGGTTATTCCCAAACTACTTGCGTCGGAATTCACGGCAACTCAACCAAAGATTGACATGACTCTCGCAGAATTCAATGAAACTTTGTGTGTGTAGAGAGTTTATGTAAATAAGCAACTTTGCATACTTAGTTTTTCCAAAATTGGTCTAGACAAACTTTTGGAAAGGGCTTTTTTTCTCTTATTTTTTAATAAAAACCGATTTAATCCACCTAGTGGTGAAAGGAACCTTTGTTATATTATTTGAATTTTTGAGTCACCGGTCAATTATGTGTGCAATTTAAAATTGATATTTTTCGGTGAATACGATAAAAACTTTCCCTTTTCTTTACGTTTCGGCTTACTGATTTCCTATTCAGCCATCTTCAGAATATCAGCCTAATTATTTCATTTTAACTATTATCGGCTTTCCGTGCGCCAACCGCAAACGAGCTGCGTCGTCAATGGTGTTTGTCTCTTTACTCTCTGAATTTACTCTCTGAATAGGAAATCAGTAAGCCGAAACGTAAAGAAAAGGGAAAGTTTTTATCGTATTCACCGAAAAATATCAATTTTAAATTGCACACAACCTTTGTTATACGGTCTTACTTGCTATTTGAAATAGAAATCAATACGTCTTCGGAACATAATTCATCTATTGATTAACGTTGCGTAGTGCGTTTTTATGATTTTTTTTTTTTGGAAATTGAATAAGTCTACAAATTTTGAACAAAATAGGAGCACTTATAAATTTTGATAGATCCTTTTTTCATGAAATTACTGAGTAAGGGTAAGTTGGTTGTTACTAGTTTGAGTAAGTGCAAGTAAAAGCAAGTTGTAAGAGGAAATATTATTCTTTAACATATAGGAGAGAGTCGTCTACAGTGAGACACTTTTTTCTAAAAATTTTAAAAATTTTTTGGTGATAGTTACCAACGAAGTCAGTTGTCTGAAAAAAAGTTTCTGCCCTTTTGGTTAAAAGATAAAATAGTTACAAACGCAAATGTGAAGGTGTCTTTTTGGCTCACTGTTCCCCAGTAGGTGGGAAGAGTGAGACAACGAGTGTTGAATACTGAGACACATATTAGATTTAAACTTAAACCATATTTTTTGGTCACAAAGAATAGTTTAGAAGTCGTACTGTTTATTTTGTGCATAAAGGATACATTATTGTTGTGCATTTTTGAAAATTCCGATTTGTCTCACATCTACATTTATCTTCTTCTATACCTATAAAGAAGGATTTCTGTCTGTCTGTCTGTCTGTCTGTCTGTCCGTATGTTCCTTATAGAATCGAAAACTACTGAACCAATCGGCATGAAAATATGCATGTAGAGGTATTTTGGGGCCAGCAAAGGTTTTAGTCATGGTTAGAGACCCCTCCTCCCACTAAGAGGGGGGGCTCCCATACAAATGAAACACATATTTCTGCATAACTCGGGAACTAATCAAGCCAATAGAACAAAATTTGGCATGTGGGTGTTTTTGGTGACAAGAATTTATTCTATGGTAAATTGGGACCCCTCCTCACTTTAGAAGGGGAATTAGGACTCCTCTCCCCTTTAAGAGGCTTCTACACAAATGAAATATAAATTTCCTCAAAACTCGAGAACTAATCAAGCAAATGGAACCAAATTTGGCATGTGGGAGATTTTGGAGTCTTGAATTTATGGTTTTAGTGATGGCGTTTTGGTCTGCGGATTACTAGTAAACTAGTTTATTTGCTGTCTAGGCCAACGTTTCAAGGATTTATTTCCTCTTCATCAGGGCAACTACGAAAATACAGTTTACATTTACATTGAGTTACAAAATCAATTTTTTACACACAAAACTCACAAACATATTAAACTAATTCTTGTCAAGTTTGTTGGGGTGGGTTTTTTCTGCTATTGGTCGAACTACACTATAAAAAACAGTACAATTTATTATAAACTACTAGGTTGGTCTAACTTTGAAAATTCAAATTTGAATACCGGCGAGCAATAACGTACACGGTCATTCCTGTACACAACACAGTACGGTTATGACTTTCAGGGAGCGTCAAAATGGAGAGTACTATTTCAACCTGATTTTGAGAGTGTGTATCATTGTGTGAGAGACCGCAACATACCAGAATAAGCTATGCTCAGGTTGTTTGTGTCTGTTCTGTAGTTGATTGCGGTTCTGTCACAAGCAATATGGCACATTTCAAGCACTTGTAGTGCTTGAATTCTGTCGTCGGAGCTTAATATTTTTGTGCTGGTTAAATCAAACTTGTGTTGTTCCTCGATCGCATGTTTCATCAGCGCAGTCTTTTTGAATTCCTCGTCTCTGTCCGTGCGCTCCGTGTCTGAGGTGCAGTTCCCTCCTGTTGCCGATGGCATGCCCCACGAAACGTGAAATAACTGGAGGACAGAACGAATTGTACTAGATTTGTGAACGTGTCTCTGTCTTTGATGGTTGTATTTTTTTCAATTCTGTTCCAGTTGTTTTGCATCGCTTGTATAGCCAGGTTCCTCGGTATACTTGTGAACAGACTTATTACATCAAACGACACTAATACATAGCCGGGTGGTAGTGTAAGTCTCACTGATTGATATCAGAAATCTGTAGCGTCGGGTAGAATTTTGAACTTTTTCTCACTCCACCCGCTGGTACAAAAATTAAACACGGCTACCGGCTTCATTGGAAGAGTATTTCAGTTATCCCCGAGCAAATCGACTGATGAGAAAAAGGCAATTGTACGTAAGCAATTGCTTACTAACAACTATCCGAGCTAACTGATCAACCGGCTGATCAATAGGTTCATCAACCAAAGTGGACAAAATTGTGAAGAAGTGAACTCGGAGGAAAAAGTATACCGATCGTTGCACCATGTGGATGCCCTCACCCCTGCATTGGTAAGAAGTATTAAACAAAACTTCAAAAATGTCACTCTAAGTTTCAAATGCGTCAAAACCAACAGATTACTATTCACGAAACTCAAAGATTCCTCACCGCATCTTACAATGAGAAACGTAATTTACCGCATTCCATGCGCTGATTGTGATAGTGCTTATATTGGTATGACTACACAGCAGCTGAAAAATCTGATCGCCGGCCACCGCTCTCTCATCAAACGCTATGAAGAGTATAAAACCTCAGACACGGAGCGCACGGACAGAGACGAGGAATTCAAAAAGACTGCGCTAATGAAACATGCGATCGAGGAACAACACAAGTTTGATTTAACCAGCACAAAAATATTAAGCTCCGACGACAGAATTCAAGCGCTACAAGTCCTTGAAATGTGCCATATTGCTTGTGACAGAACCGCAATCAACTACAGAACAGACACAAACAACCTGAGCATAGCTTATTCTGGTATGTTGCGGTCTCTCACACAATGATACACACTCTCAAAATCAGGTTGAAATAGTACCCTCCATTTTGACGCTCCCTGAAAGTCATAATCGTTATCGTACTGTGTTGTGTACAGGAATGACTGTGTAAGTTATTGCTCGCCGGTATTCAAATTTGAATTTTGAAAGTTAGACCAACCTAGTAGTTTATAATAAATTGTACTGTTTTTTATACTATAGTACGACCAATAGCAGAAAAATCCCACCCCAACAAACTTGACAAGAATTAGTTTAATATGTTTGTAAGTTTTGTGTGTAAAAAATTGATTGTGTAACTCAATGTAAATGTAAACTGTATTTTCGTAGTTGCCCTGATGAAGAGGAAATAAATCCTTGAAACGTTGGCCTAGACAGCAAATAAACTAGTTTACAAACAAGTCTATCTCTTGAATTTATTTTATAATAGTTAGAGACCTCTCACCCCTGTGGTAGGGGGATATGGACTCTCATACAAATAAAACAGAATTTTTTGCGAAACTCAAAAACTAATCGAACTCGAGAAATTCGAGACTCTTCCATAAAACATTAGTCAATAACAAGACCACAAAAGCTACCCAAGTAACACTTGCAACATGTCTTTTAGAAAAATATTCAGAAAACAGTTGCATTTAAATTATAAATAAGTTTCATGGAAAACAAGATGTTATAAAAATGTTTTATTTCGAACGCCGATGTTTTCAGCCAGAATGACGGGTTAAAGTTGAATTTCGGTTGTAAAGCTAGGCTTTTATCGAACATTTACAACTGAGTATTCGCGACTACGAAAGTAAAAGAAACTTTTAAGCCTGTTCGCACTCACACGAAACCTCATGCCGAATTGTCAAAACTTGCGTGAAAACAAAAGCAGAAATACTTCCTTCCCTTTTTTTCACACAAAAATCAAAGAAATATCAGCAACAGTGGTTAATTGCCGGCATAGAACAGCGGGCGAAGCGATGACGATGAGTACAGCGCAGATTAATAACTTTGACATATTTTCGCTACATTGCAATATTTTATTGAGCTTAAATGCTCCAATTTATGAGTATTCTGAGTATTTTTTAGCGCAATTTAAGTTCTTTCACAAATAAAAATTAATTGTGAATCAGTTGTAAGTTAACGCGAAACAAGATTCATACAGTAAACCTTTTCATTGGTTTCGAATTTTTCGGCTATAGGCTCATTTGTATGCAATCTTGTTAAACATGGCCGATGACTGCACCAAAATATAATAAAATAGATCACTATTTTTGTGTCGTAGAATGATTTTATGAATAAAAGGGACATATAACATAATTAATATAAAATATCCCACCGGTTTTCTAAGAGATTAGCATGTTTTGTGAGATTATCAAAAAATGATATTTATTTCGATTCCACTCAACTTTTGCTTATAAAAGTACTAGCTGACCCGACAAACTTCGTATTGCCACAAATTAACCTGTGTTGTACATAAATCATGAATCTCGGATGATCTTTGTCACTTCTCGAGTTTTGCAAGCCCCCCAGTGGGCGGCGCTTCCGACGGCGGGTCACCGGCAACACTCGCGACCGGCTTGTCCTGAATGATCTAGTGTTACTATAGATAGTTTTTGTGGTCTTGTTATTGATTAATGTTTTATGGAAGAGTCTCGAATTTCTCGAGTTGGATTAGTTTTTTGAGTTTCGCAAAAATTTCTGTTTTATTTGTATGAGAGTCCATATCCCCCTACCACAGGGGTGAGAGGTCTCTAACTATCATAAAATAAATTCAAGACTCCAAAATCTCCTACATGCTAAATTTGGTTCCATTTGCTTGATTAGTACTCAAATTATAAGGAAATTTGTATTTCATTTGTATGGGAGCCCACCCTCTTAAAAGGGAAAGGGGTCGTAATACACCACAGAAAAAAAAATCTGCCATCTAAAACTCTCACATGCCAAATTTGGTTCCATTTGCTTGATTAGTTCTAAAGTTATGAGCAAATTTGTATTTCGTTTGAATGGGAGCCCCCCCCCCCCTCCTAAAAAGGTAAGAAGTCCTAATTCATCATGGGAAAAATGGTTGCCTCCAAAAACACCCACATGCCAAATATGGTTCCATTTGCTTGATTAGTTCTCAAATTATGAGGAAATTTGTATTTCATTTGTGTAGAAGCCCCCCCCTCTTGAAGTGTGGAAGGATCCTAATTCACCGTAGAAAATATTTTTGCCTCCAAAAACCTCCACATGCCGAATTTGGTTCTATTTGCTTGATTAGTTCTCGAGTTATGGGGAAATTTGTATTTCATTTGTATTGGAGCCCCCCCTCCTAATGTGGGAAGAGGTCCTAATTCATCACAGAAAAAATTCTTGCCTCCAAAAACACCTACACGCCAAATTTGGTTCTATTTGCTGGATTAGTTCTCGAGTTATGAGGAAATTTGTATTTCGTTTGTATAGGACCCTCCCTCCTAAAGTGGGGAGGGGTCCCAATTCATTATTGAAAAAAAAATTGTCTCCAAAAACACACACATGCCAAATTTGGTTCAATTCGCTTGATTAGTTCTCGAGTTATGAGGAAATTTGTATTTCATTTGTACAGGAGCCCCTCCTCTTAAAGTGGGGAGGGGTCCTAATTCACCATAGAAAATTTTCTTGCTCTCGAAAACCTTCACATGCCAAATTTGGTTGCATTTGCTTGATTAGTTCTCGAGTTATGAGGAAATTTGTATGGAAGTCCCCCCTCTTAAAGAGGAGAGGAGTTATAATTCCTCTTATAAAGAGGGGAGGGGTCTCAATTCACCATAGAATAAATTCTTGTCACCAAAAAAAACACCCACATGCCAAATGTTGTTCTATTTGCTTGATTAGTTCTCGAGTTAGGAGGAAATTTGTATTTCATTTGTACAGGAGCCCCCCCTCTTAAAGTGAGGAGGGGTCCTAATTCAACATAGAAAATTTTCTTGCCCTCGAAAACCTTCACATGCCAAATTTGGTTCCATTTGCTTGATTAGTTCTCGAGTTATGAGGAAATTTGTATGGAAACCCCCCCCCCCCTCTTAAAGGGGAGAGGAGTTATAATTCCCCTTATAAAGAGGGGAGGGGTCTCAAATTACCCTAGAATAAATTCTTGTCACCGAAAACACCCACATGCCAAATTTGGTTCTATTTGCTTGATTAGTTCTCGAGTTATGCAGAAATTTGTGTTTCATTTGTATGGGAGCCCCCCCTCTTAGTGGGGGGAGGGGTCTCTAACCATCACTAAAACCTTTCCTGGCCCCAAAAACCTCTACATGCAAATTTTCACGCCGATTGGTTCAGTAGTTTTTGATTCTATAAGGAACACAGGACAGACGGACAGACAGACAGACAGACAGACAGACAGACAGACAGACAGACAGACAGACAGACAGACAGAAATCCTTCTTTATAGGTAGAGATATCTTGAGCGCATCAAGTTTTCGGAAGTAGAATGGCAAATAAAGAAGTAAAATGTCACGATAAATATAAAATTGCACTTTAGTTTGGGTTATTTGAAGGCTACAATGTTGCTTTGAGTGATTGATGAATTACCGAAATATACTTTAGCCATTTTATCTTGCGAAAAATGTCTGTCATTATTTGCTTGTAAATGTATAATTTGAGGGAAATATCAGAAAAAAATTCCTGTCAACAGCGCGATTAAGCCTTTCTGTTGGTAGTACAAAAACCATGCAACGCGTAGTCGTCACTTTGAAATATTTCACAAACATGTTACATTTTAGCTCATTTCTTGCGCTATTTCAGTGTTAATCCGGTCGTAACTAAGTATGTGTAAATGAAAGGTCAGCAATTCGGTTTGTTTTAAATCTGTTGTCAATTCTTATTTAAAACCAAGTGTGTTACTTGAGTATCTATAGTAACACTAGATCATTCAGGACGAGACGGCCGCGGGTGTTGCCGGTGACCCGCCGTCGGAAGCGCCGCCCACTGGGGGGAGGCAACTCCCCGCAGAAATCACTACTGTCTAGGTTTATTTGTTTTCCTAGGTCTACCTGGGTTTCCTGGAACGAGCGACAGCGAGTAAGGAGAGGATCGCAAAATGGTACTTTCCACAAAAAAGTTTTCCGTGAAATGGTACATTACGCTTAACGCTTTTCGCAAAATGATATTCGGCGAAATGTTGTACAATCATGGCGAATATTACTATCCGCTTTCTGACTATGCAATGAGGGGACAGGGGAGTTGTTTTCTATTTTACTGTGAGGAAAAATTGCAAATTTGTATATTAAACTACCCATTCCTGGTAACTAATAAGCATTAACATAAGCAGCAAATCAGCGTATCTGGCATTTTATACTGCACGTTGTTGTATATTAGCTTTTTGACTGCATAGGTGTTGTAAATTGGCATCTAAAATTGTATTTAAATTCTTCGTGTCGGTATTTAGCTGTAAATTAGCATTGTCAGCACTATAAGAAGGTTATCAGTAAAGTAGCTGTATATTTTACCAAAATAGCATTTAAGTAGCATTTAAGGTGACTTAAATGCTTATTGGCCTACATTTGAATAGCATTGGTGATGCTTATTGGTTACCTGGGATGCTTTCATAGTTACGTAACTGCCATAATGAATCATCTAAGGTTGAACTCCTCAGAAACTTGCAAAACTCTAGATTGTGACAAAGATCACCCGAGATTCATGATTTATGTACAACACAGGTTATTTTGTGGCAATACGAAGTTTGTCGGGTCAGCTAGTATTCATATAAAGGTCAAATCCTGGTTATCTGACCTTCAACTTACACTTCAGAACTAGGGATGGGAAAACTATCATTAGCTACTGATAGTTATCAGTAAGCAATAATATCACTAAGTATCAGGAAGGTTTCACTATTATTGATATTTACTGATATAGTTACGTTGTCCCGTTAGAAAAATTAGTTAGATTAAACTTATTGGTCGGTAGTTGCGTACGATAAACGGGGTCGTGGATGACACAATATATCGTAGTCAACGTCAGTAGCCTAAAGCCGGGGTAGCTCGTGCTGATTCAAGCAGCCGCCTCCATTTAACTCGAACTTTGGCCAGTCGTCGCCAATTTTCCAGTCATCTCAAAAGTCACAAATCACTTTCGACGTGACCGTGCTATCTTGAACGTTGAGCCCCCCGTTCCTGGTGGCAGTGAGGTTGTTCAATACAACTGTTTCCGTCGCACTATCGTCCGGCATTGTTACGACGTGTCTGACCCACCGTTGCCTACTGACTTTCGTCAAATGTACGATGGGATTCTCTCCAAACAATGCCTGTAGCTCGTGATTCATACGTCTCCACCACTCTTCGCTTTCAGTTTGTACTCCGCCAAATATCCGCAGTACCCTTTCGTTCGGACACGGCAAGGGCGCGTATATCCTCCGTGAGCGACCTTACATGCCCACAAAGAACTACTGACCCAATAAAAGATTTGTGCATTATCAGCTTCGTACGGTAGCGTATGCTTCTTGATCGTAGCGTATAGCGAAGGGCAAAGTAGGCTCGATTTCCCGCTTGAATGCGACGCTGAATTTCCTTACTAATGTTGTCCGCGGTCACCAGCGATCCTCGAAGCAAACTACTCGTATTCATCTACCAATTCTAGTTCGTCGCCGTCAAGGGTTACCATTCATGAGAAGCACGCGTTTGGTACCTAGCTATGATATCAGTCATATTTTAATCTTGTCTCAACCCTCGCCGCGTCTCGAAGGGTGTGTCCACGAGATGCGCACGAAACACACCACTCGATCCAAAAGCTCTGATCAGTAGCGTCAGTTTATCTGGGAAACCGTGTTCATCCAAAAAGTGCAATTGCTGGTCTTGATCGACTGGTTCGTGTGATGCGTAGGCACGATGTGCTCCCAACATATCTGCTGGGTGGTAGAAATCTGGTCCGTAGTTGCGCGAGCCTCCATAAAGCCCGCTTGGTAAATTACAAAGTAAACTTACAATGAAGAACGCATGTACGCAACGAAGCGTGTAATTATAATTGCTTCGGAAAATTCCACTGTTTCCAGCCATTCGATTGTTCCCGAGTATTCCAAGTGGAAAAAACCAAACACGACATTTGCCAAACGATCGAGCATCGATCCTTCCCGAAGCATGCACTCACTCGAAAGCAGAGAGAAGGAAACAGCAGTAAATATTTTGTCCCTCCACGCGCCGACAGGATAACAGCGACGAACACGCGAGCGATTGCGCGATGCTCATTGGTTCTTTCCTACCACGCCACACACGCGCGGCGCATCTGGAACTTTCCGAGTGCTATAAACCGATGCCGCCAGTAGATGTAAGTTAGTTAAGTTTTGAATCTTGTTAAATTCACATCGAGAATAAAATATTAGAAAATTTTCCATCCTGTGCTTTGTGATCCGAACAAAAATACAGTCCGCCGTGTAAATCCTTTCCGTTTCGCGTTCAATGTTGGTGTCTGCCTGGATACGCAACATTTTGGTCCTTCGAGCCGGATCAAGACGCAGTGTGTGATTCAAGTACAGTGAAGATTCGCAAATTTCGCGTGGTTTTGTGAACTTTTTAATCCGTTTGAACATTGAACTTCCATGTAAAGTAGACATTTGAACTGTTAGTTGAAAAAAGTGTTTGAGTGTTGGTGGTTCGACCGAGAAACCATCATTTCCGAGTGGTATTTTTCCCGAAAATTCACTCAGCTTCGAATAGCGATCCCGTCGTTATTTCCGTTTCCGATGTGTGCTTGTAATGTGGCGTACGTTTGTGCATCCTGAAGAGGGTAATTATAATAGTCCAGTGAGAAAAAACTATCCAGCGAAAACGAAAATGTCTGACGAAGAGGTGAAATTGTTAGCGCATAAACGTGGGCAAGTGAAAGCGAAGGTGATGCGTTCAAGAAACTCGCTTAAAGCTGCCGATGAAGAACCCACGAATTTTTCCATGCCTCAGCTCAGAGTGTTCTCGAAAAATCTTGAAAACCATTACCGTGAATTTAATGAAGTGCATGATGCTCTCATTAGTGCCTGTGTTCCTAATCAGAGAGATAACCAAGATAAAAAATACGAAGAATTCGAAGTTTTATACAATGAAACATGTGTAGTGATCGTAACATTGAAGGATAATTTATCTGCAACTCCAGCCGATATTCCTGATCAAGCAGGAGGAACACAGGTAATTGTGCAACAGCAAGCATTAAGGGCCCCCTTGCCTACGTTTAATGGGGAGTATGAAAATTGGCCTCGCTTCAAGTCAATGTTTCAAGATTTAATGCGAAGATCAGCTGATTGTGATGCCATCAAATTGTACCACTTGGAAAAATCGTTGGTCGGTGCTGCTGCTGGTGTAATTGGTTCCCAAACCATCCAAGATAACAATTATGAACAGGCATGGAATATTCTGGAAGAAAGGTATGAAAATGAGCGGCTAATTATCGATTCCCATATTCGTGGTCTTCTTAACCTGAAAAGAATGACTAAAAAATCATCTAAAGCGCTTCGGGAACTGTTAGATGAATGCTGCCGCCATGTCGATAGTCTAAAGTTTCTGAAACAAGAACTAACCGGAGTGTCCGAATTGGTTATCATCAACGTGCTGACTAATACGTTAGACAAGGAAACGCGTGAGCATTGGGAATCATCTTTAACGCATGGACAGCTGCCAAGCTACAGTAACACTATCGAGTGTTTGAGAAGTCGTTGTCTTGTTCTTGAAAGGTGTGAGACGGCTAATCCAACAGCGCATGCCGTCACGCCTGCTGTTGCAGTAACATGCGAGCTGTGTGGGGGACAGCACCCTAATTTCAAATGTGGTATTTTCCGTGATATGACGATTGCACAACGAATCTCCAAAGTGAAAGAAGCGAAACTGTGTTTCAACTGCCTCCGCAAAGGCCATCGTAGCAACACGTGCCAGTCCGAAAAGGTATGTGTAAAGTGCGCCCAGAAACATCACACTTTGTTACACATAGAAAAAAGTGATGATGTTATTGAGTCTTCAGAATCGTCGTCAATATTAAACAACACTTCTCCCCGAGATCGTGCCAGATCTGTGCCAGTTCCAGCTTCGAACGCACTGGTTAATCAAGTTTCCAGTTCCCATCAGAATCGTTCCATTTCGAAGGAAGTATTTTTGCTAACAGCCGCTGTCCAGCTAGTGGATGAAAGTGGTTGCACCCATCGTTGTCGTGCGTTGTTGGATTGTGCGTCACAAGTTTGCCTCATCTCTCAGGATATGGCCGATAAACTTGGGAAACGATCTTGGTCAACTAACACTGAGGTAAACGGTGTAACAGGAAAAAGTTGTGCCAACAAAGGTATAATGGTTACAGTGGCCTCTAGCTACAGTGAGTATAGTTTGGATGTACCATGCCTTGTGCTGCCAAAAGTTAGTGGAATGATTCCTACAAGAAAGATTGATATCAAAAAATGGCATCTCCCAGCCAACATAGAATTGGCTGACCCTGAGTTCCTGAGTTCTTTTTACCAAACCGCATTGATCTTCTCATCGGGAATCAATTCTTTTTCCGTCTCCTCAAATCGGGTCAGTTAAGGATTTCCGACAATTTACCCATTCTCCAAGAAACCGTTTTTAGATGGGTGATTGCCGGTGCAGCTGATGTTCCTGAACATCGTTTTGTATTCTCCCACGTGATCACCGAAGGAGATTTGGCTGCTTCTATTCACAAGTTTTGGGCCATCGAAGAAGTAATTAACCCGTCGTTTCCATCCGTCGAAGAGCAACAAGTGGAAGAGTATTTTGTGAAAACCCATCGCCGCAACGAATCAAGTCGTTTCGTCGTACGTCTTCCATTTCGAGACGCTGTAAGTCAACTTGATACCAATCGCGCCTTAGGGTTGAAACGGTTTTATCTACTCGAGAAACGTTTAAGCCGCCACCCTGAACTAAAACAATAGTATGTATCATTTATTAATGAATACGAAACACTTGACCATTGCCACGAGATTTTTGAAGAGAACGATGCAGCTGGATCACAGTGTTATTTCATGCCTCACCATGCTGTATTAAAGCCAACGAACACAAGCACTAAACTGCGTGTGGTGTTTGATGCCTCCGCCCGATCGTCAAAGTTATGTTTAAATGACGTCCTGCAAGTGGGTCCGACCGTTCAGAATGATCTGTTCTCCATTCTTCTCCAATTTCGCCGACACCGTTTTGCCTTTTCCGATGATATTGCCAAAATGTACCGGCAAATTTTGGTTGATGATCGTGATAAGCGGCTATCACGATCATCAACCAAAATTCATCAAGCGAATATTTTGGAGAAACCAACCTTCTGAGCCGTTGCGCATACTCAAACTCACAACAGTGACCTATGGCACAGCGTCGGCTCCGTTTTTAGCAACAAGATCTCTTGTACAATTGGCTGAAGATGAGCAATCTGAATTTCCTGATGCCGCAAAAGTAGTTCGTGAAGACTTTTATATTGACGATGTCCTTTCTGGAGCCAATACTGAATCAGAAGCCATTAGCCTCAGGAGGGACTTGCAGAAAATACTAGCCAAAGGAGGTTTCGATATTAGGAAATGGTGTTCAAATTCAGAAGTAATTCTCGCTGAAATACCTGAGGGTGAAAGAGAAAAGCTGCTGCAGATTGATGATGCCAATAATACAGTTAAGATGCTGGGATTACAGTGGGATACTCGCAACGATCAGTTTCGATATTTCTTCCAGTCAGTTGAGTATAATGTTCCTATGCCAATCACCAAACGATATGTGCTTTCACAGATTTCTAAACTATTTGATCCGCTTGGCTTTGTGTCACCAGTAATAGTAAAAGCCAAGGTGCTAATGCAAACGTTGTGGTCCCGCAAGCTTGAGTGGGACGAGACCCTTCCAGATAATTTGCTTTTGCAATGGCGTATTTTGTACAATTCTTTGCGTTTCCTAAACCAAATAAAAGTGCCAAGATGTATTATACCGTATCATGCCGATACATTAGAAGTTCACGCTTATGGAGCTTGTTTATATTTGCGTGCTACCGGTGCAGAAGCCAAATGTAATCTCCTCGTTAGTAAGTCGAAAGTTGCTCCTCTAAGTCCCATGACTATTCCTCGTAAAGAATTATGCGCAGCTCAGTTGTTGGTGCGATTGCTTATGAAGTCTATTCCTGCATTGAAATTTCCTGTCTCTAAGATTGTGCTATGGTCGGATAGCCAGATCGCTTTGGCTTGGCTTCAAAAGGATCCGAGTCGCTTAGATGTTTTCGTGCGCAACCGTGTTGCGGAAATCACCAAATATACCAATCAATTCTCTTGGCAATATGTTCGATCAGCGGATAATCCTGCAGATTTGATTTCCTGAGGACAACTTCCAGTGGAATTAAGTCAAAATGAATTATGGTGGAGTGGTCCACGTTTCCTGTGCCAAATCCCTTACAATGTTACTAGCTCTGAAGTTATTCCAGACGAAGAGCTTCCAGATCTAAAAGTCGAAGCGGTTGTCAACTTGGCGACAATCGAACTTTTGCCAGTCTTTACTGCCTACAGCTCATTTCGAAAAATGCAGAGGATTATTGCTTGGGTTCTACGATTCATCAAAAATGCAAGGATTCAGGAGAAGAAAACCCGACAGCTGTCTAAATTTGTTTCCGTAGCAGAAATGAGAGTGTCACTGAAGGCGATCGTGAAAGTTATCCAATATACCGAGTTTCGTGAAGATGTTCAGAATCAGAAGGCTGCCGACTCGTCCAAAAGACTTGCTGGACTATGTGCTACAATCGATGATGGAATCTTGAGAGTTGGTGGTCGTCTAAAACACTCTAATCTGCCTTTCGATGCCAGGCATCAAATGATCCTTCCCGGTCACCATTTCGTAACTAAACTAATCCTCCGCGCTCTTCACGAAGAAAATCTTCATGCCGGTCCTTCAGCCATCCTTGCTATATCGCGTCAAATGTTTTGGATTTTAAAAGCGCGTTCTACAATCCGAGGAGTTACTAGAAGCTGTATCGCCTGCTTTCGAACGAATCCTAAGAGAATAACTCAATTGATGGGAGTACTGCCAGAACCTCGTGTAAACCCCGCTAAGCCGTTTGAAAATACTGGAATTGATTTCGCTGGTCCTATAGCAGTCAAAGAAGGCAAGTATCGCCCGAAGATTGTTAAAGGATATATTGCTGTTTTTATATGTCTTGCAACCAAGAATGTGCATCTTGAGTTAGTGTCAAGTCTTAGTACTGAAGCGTTTCTTGCTGCACTTGATCGCTTTGTGAACCGTCGAGGTATGGTTAAGAGCATTCTCTCTGATAACGGTACTAATTTCGTCGGCGCTTCTAATGAACTTCGAGAGTTATATAAGCAATTACGATCTGAGACAATGCAAGCCAAGATCAATGATTTGTTGCTTCCGCGAGAAATCCAGTGGTGCTTCATTCTCCCAAGAGCTCCCAACTTCGCAGGCTTAGTAGAAGCTGCTGTGAAGAGCGTAAAAACTCATTTGAAAAGGACATTACAAAATGCCAAACTAACGTTTGAAGGGTTTGCTACTTTATTGACGCACGTTGAAGCCATTTTAAATTCCCGTCCATTATATGCGGTTTCTGAAGACCCAAACGATCCGCTGCCGATTTCTCCAGCTCATTTGCAGTTAGGAAGAGCTTTACAACCAGTTCCCAAGCCAACACTTTTGGATGTTAACGAAAATCGATTATCCCGTTGGCAATATTTGACGTTGCTCAGAGATCACATTTGGAAAAGGTGGTCAAAGGAGTACCTTTCTACGCATCGGTCTAGAGGTAAATGGGTCAAATCCACTGCTAATATTGAACCAGGTATGATAGTTCTGCTGATAGAAGATAATCTCCCACCGCTATCCTGGAAGTACGGCAAGATAGTGAAAACCTACCCCGGTCCTGACCAGCTTGTTCGAGTGGCCGATGTAAAGACCGCTTCAGGTGTGTTTAAAAGAAGCATTGCTAAGCTAGCTCCTTTACCAATTAAGGACAATGATGAACTTCAAGATTGTCTGGATGCCGGGGTGCTATCCACTCTTCAGTTTTGAAGTCTTCGATCTTCAACCCGGGGAGAATGTACGCAACGAAGCGTGTAATTATAATTGCTTCGGAAAATTCCACTGTTTCCAGCCATTCGATTGTTCCCGAGTATTTCAAGTGGAAAAAACCAAACACGACATTTGCCAAACGATCGAGCATCGATCCTTCCCGAAGCATGCACTCACTCGAAAGCAGAGAGAAGGAAACAGCAGTAAATATTTTGTCCCTCCACGCGCCGACAGGATAACAGCGACGAACACGCGAGCGATTGCGCGATGCTCATTGGTTCTTTCCTACCACGCCACACACGCGCCGCGCATCTGGAACTTTCCGAGTGCTATAAACCGATGCCACCAGTAGATGTAAGTTAGTTAAGTTTTGAATCTTGTTAAATTCACATCGAGAATAAAATATTTTCCATCCTGTGCTTTGTGATCTGAACAAAAATACAGTCCGCCGTGTAAATCCTTTCCGTTTCGCGTTCAATGTTGGTGTCTGCCTGGATACGCAACAACGCAGTTATTATATTACAATTTCCAATTTTTTGCTTCAATGCCCTGATGAGTAAAATTACTGATATTTACTTACTGATAGTTATCAGTAACGTACTGAAATTACTGATAGTTATCAGTAACGATTTTTAATGATAGTTCCCATGCCTATTCAGAACTCATTTACAATCAATTTATATGGATTGATTTACAATTCAACACAATTTTTTTTTTTTTTTGAAAATTACCCACATCTGTTTGTCTCAATGTTCCCAATAGGAATGTTTTATAAGAAGTAGTGAAATAGTGGTGTTAGTAAACAATTCGATGGTCTTATATTTTTTATTTTTATCTCTCATTCCTAAGATGCCATGTAGTAAATTTAATTTGGATTAGTTATGCGATTTGCCGTTAAAAATCACCTGAAAATGATCGCAATAAAATTTACTTTGACCCCCCCCCCTCCCCCCCAAAAACGACTTTTGTTGAAAAATATACTAAAAAATTAACAAATTTTTCTCTAACTGTATTATGTGATATAGATTCACAAACTTTACTTTGCAGGAAAATATCATGGATCTTGTACGTTTTATGGCGAAGCTATTCCCGATGTTTCACTGTTCCTGTTGTCTCACTGTTGACTACTTTCCCCTACATTGCGTAGTAAAGGTCTAGTTTATAGGTTTTTGAACTATGCATAAATTTCTGTAATGCCATTCTTTCTGATTCACATCAATAAAATTTTCTTGAATAAATTTCATCAATTTTTATTAACCTTCGGTTACTCACGCTGTTGCTGTAGGTTTTTGAATATCACATTG
Organism: Sabethes cyaneus; assembly: GCF_943734655.1. Taxonomy (NCBI): domain Eukaryota; kingdom Metazoa; phylum Arthropoda; class Insecta; order Diptera; family Culicidae; genus Sabethes; species Sabethes cyaneus. The sequence goes on from NC_071354.1 coordinate 128,665,363, forward strand.
TTATAAAGTTACAAATCGCAGTTTAACTAACGTATATTCTTCAATTAACTTGTTATGAGCGAAATGCCATAATTATTCAATGCATTAATACTTTAAATTGATGGGAAAATAGATCAGCATAAACTGACATCACAGAAACGAAGCAATCAGCATGTGAGGTGTACCGCAATTGACCCCAACTGGAATTTTTCTCGTTTCTTCATTTGGAAAAAAGGTGTCTGTATGCAGCAAAACTATCAGCAAATGTAAAATGTTTAAAATGTATCCGTCTGTTGGTAGTCGAGTAATTTTGTACTATTTGTACAACTTTGTAATACATGAAAAAGTCATATAACAATTACGAAAAGAGCTAAAATGGAAAAACTGGTTTTACAAAGTCATATACAATAAATAAGAGTTTTCTATCTTCGCTGAAGAGATAGAATGTTACTGTCTTCAGCAATATTGCTAATAATAATATGCTCTAAAACTTTGCAGAACACATCAATGTGTTATATTGAAACGGAAGAAAAATAATTTTTATATTTCACTTTTAGTGGGATTAATCAAAATTTAAATTCCGCCAGATCATAGAGTTTTCAATTTCAAGAAACTCTTCCGAAGGTTTGATAAACCTAAAACCAAGTTTTCCCAGTCAAAACTCTAGTGCGCATGTCTTTTTGGTTTTGGGCCATTGTGCGCGCGATTAGCCGTGTTACAAAAGTTGGCGCGAGTGTTCAATGGTTAATGTCTTTTGATCGGCAAAACCAATTCTTCTGAAATTTTGCAGATATATTTGCAGCATTAAAACCTCTAATTTGATGCCTAAATAATTAAACTAGATAAATTATATTAGATGACATCGTTATAAATTATTGTGAATTTTAATGTAATGTATTCAATTGCTCATATTTTCAAATTGAACGTCCAACCAAAAAACAAATCAATAGTGATCTATTAGGCTATGTTACCTTTCAAATGAGACTAATAGCGCCTAAATCGGTTTACCCATCTCTAAAAAATAGGCGATAATTATTGCCTTGTCAAAGCTGGTTTTTTAAGCATAACTTTCAAACTACTTGTTTGTTTTCAATAAAACTTCCTGAAAAATTTAGCGTTAACAAGAGCTTTCATTCGATACTAAGATCGTTGAAATCGGTCATGTGGTTCCGGAGAAAATCGTGTCACGTAGTTTTCACATTTTTACTTATAACTTTTAAACGAAATGTCGGACCTCAAAACAAGTTAATACTGATATACTAGGTAATATACAAAAGTAATAGCGAACAAATCGGTTCAGCCATCTCCGAGAAACAGGCGATAGAAAAGTTGCACCCCGCACATACATACATACATACACATACACAAACAGACATTGCTCAGTTCGTCGAACCCTGTCGATTGGTATATGTGGCTCGGCCATCCGGGCCTCGGATCAATTTCGTGTTTTTCGACCAATTCCTAAACCTTTGTTATAGTATAACAAAGGTAAAAATGTAACTCGAAAAATATAGGACCCCAAAAAATAATCTATGATTGAAAAACCCGAATTAATCCACCTAGCGGTGTGACCTAGCCTTTCTACTGCTGCAATAATTATTTTTTAATTTCTCAGGAACATCTATAATTAACTTGACTATATTTTTAAATATCCGTTCCTTATTTTTCAAAATCCATATCTAAAAAAGATAACATCTGAATTTGAAAAAATAACTGAGTAGAGTATTAGATATGAAAAACGAAAAAGAGAAATTGGACTTTTTCTTAGTTGGCGCTCACTCATACCAGCAAAAATAACAAGCGCCGGAAATTATATTGATCATATTTCCCATCCTCAAGCATGTTTATGGCGCCAGTTTTGTTTATTTGATCTCATCGTTTCCTAAAATATCTAACGTATAAACGATACGATCAACGAATACGATCATCATACATACACGCATGCATGCATACATACACATACATAACACATACAATCGACCCTTGATTAATTTATTTCGATTTTATACATTTTAACGGTTTAATATACGGCGCTTAAGTGTTAAAGTTTGAATAACTTTTGAATAAATCGTCCGATTTTCATTAACTTGGTTTCGTCAGTAACTTTCAAATGATAATAGATTGTTGGATGTTTTCCTTTGAATTAATGCTTATATGTAACAAAAAGCAGTTTTAAATACATTTTTTTCACATTTCTTTATGTAACTTTCAAACCACAAGTCTATTCGTCATGAAATCTTGAAGTTAAGGTTTTGAAAGACTCCCCTTTCATATGCAATCAATTTTGTTCCAATCGGTTAAGGGACCTATGAGATAATGAAGTCTCATATTTTTCGTATTTTTATACATAACTTTTTAACTAAAAGTCCAATCAGTATGAAATTAAATAGTGAACAATGGGACACCTAGACCTTTCATTTGACACTAAGATCATATAAATCGGTCCAGCCATCTCCGAGAAATGTTGGCTCAATCAAAAGCGTTCCACACACACACACACACACACACACACACACACACACACACACACACACACACAGACACACACACACACACACACACACACACACACACACACACACACACACACACACACACACACACACACACACACACACACACACACACACACACACACACACACACACACACACACACACACACACACACACACACACACACACACACACACACACACACACACACACACACACACACACACACACACACACACACACACACACACACACACACACACACACACACACACACACACACACACACACACACACACACACACACACACACACACACACACACACACACACACACACACACACACACACACACACACACACACACACACACAGAAAATGCTCTGTTTTCGAAACTGAGTCGAATGGTATATGACACTCGTCCCGCTAGGCTTTCTTTCGATTTTCGGTTTTTCGAGTGATTCCTATACCTTTATACTATATTTTCATATAGTAGAAAGGCAAAAATAAAAATTATTTCCTGCACTGAAAATTTTTTAAAACAAATAATCGATTTTCCAAAAAACGCCATCTCAGAAATTGATGAAATTTTTTCTGAAGATAGATAATTATGTGGCCCACAAGCCTTCCATACATTGCAAAATGGTCATATTTAATTTAATTTTTTTCTCTGAAACAGTTTAAAAAAATCAGAGGGGTTGTGTACAGGACACGACCGCATATATAGGTGACGCAGGACTACGTTAGTCTCTTTGTAGTGATAGTAGCATGTATTCATGCTTGTAATCATTCGATTCTTCATGTATACATGCTATATGCAACATATATACATGCTACATGCGGTGTACGTAACATTTATCAAAGTAGTAACATTGCATACGTTCAATTCTCAAAAGGTTGTGCATTTGAAAACAATTTAACAAAATCAAGAACACAAACTATTGCTTTCCTGCTACCTTACTGAAATTAAGGATTGTTTTTATTATCCATGGTTTCCCACGTTGAAGGGATTTTACCAATTCAATCCTATTTTATCAACAGCACATCTTTTCACTACACTTCTAATGAAACGGCAAGCATGCGTATTCATACAGTGTCGCATTTTTCCAACACAGATATCAAATTCGCTGAGGTTTAATCGTCTCGCAGTAAAGAATTTGCGATCTGTTGGGACAACGAACTTGTGTCATTTTTTCTGGCACACTTCCCTAGCACAGACATCAAATTGGACTAGGTTTAATCGCGTTCGTAACAAATCTGTTGGCACGAGGGGGCTTTGTCACTCTCTCTGGCGTACTTCCCAAGCAAGGACATCAAAATGGTCTAGGTTGAACCGCGGAGTTAAGAAATCTTGTTGAAATGAGGAAACTTTGTCACTTGTTTTGGCTTACTTCCCAAGCACAGATATCAAATTGGTATAGGTTTAGATCATCGTAAAGAATCTTCCAACCAATCACGAAGCGAGAATTCTGGTAAAACATAGGTTCATTATTTTCAGTTTTTCAATAGTTCAACATCAAGAATCCGTACTTTTCTTCATTTGGGTCAATTCTTAGAAGATTTTCCGATCGATTGGTGTAAGAATATTGAAAATCGATCGGAAAACCGCTGAGCTATTAGCGCTCAAAACCTTTCATTTTTCGTGACGCTCGCATTTTTCGATTTTTTGGAATGACACCCTATCTCAAAACTTGCCGTAAGACGTAGTCCTACGTCAAAAGCTGTTTGCACATATGCAAAGCAAAGCCTAGGTGCTACATTCCGTTATCGAAACTTGACCTTCTGTTTTTATACGACAGACTTCGCAGCCAGCTGTTAGAGTACAGGACAATTGTAGGGCCAGTTGCTACGATCCTATTGACTCTAACAGCTTCTCCCAGTCGAGATTCGAACATACGCTGACTGGCTTATTAGGTCAGCATCATACCTCGACGCCAACTGAGAGGCAGTATTACATATGAGCAGTTCCACGCCAAATCGTCCAAAAAGAGCTGAAATCTGAAATGAACCTCTTTGATTTGAATGAAATTTTACAAACGTGTTTGATAGGAGGAAATATGTTCCTTTCACAGGTTTTGGCGCCATTTTGATTCAAGGCTTATTTATAAAAAGGGCGTAATGATTTTCATGTGTATTATGTTTGAAAGATTGTATTTCGAAAACCATCGATTTTACAAAAACACAAACGTTTAAACAAAAGTTGTAGAAAATTGATTTCTGAACATGGAAAAAATATGCACTGAAAAAAATAGTTTACCAATTTTTCAAAAATTTGAAAATAAACCTTAAAATCAAGGTATCAAAAATATACCAGTTTTGAAAATTTTCAAATTTTTTTTTGGAAGAAATAGAAGTAATTTGCAATCTTTTAAAAGTTATTCTGAGATGGAGTAACTTTCATTAACGGACTTCGTAGAACAACGACTTTTATGATTTTTTCCAACTTGGGATTTTTCAAGTAATATATGAATTTGTAATACAAATAACAATTCTTTATGTCATTTACAACAAAATTGACCATAATAATTGTTTTTCTAAATGCAGCCGTTTCCGAGATATTCGGAGAAAAACTTGGATTTATTTTAATATTTTATGTTAAACACGTCTTTTTGATATGTTACTCCAGTTGCTCCACTGTTTCTATAAAATTTCTAATATGTAACTACATTTAATTTTCTACAGCTTACCCGAACACACCTTATTGATTCAACCTTTCGTTTTTGAGTTCTGGGTATTTTGAAAACTGTATTCGCTGATCAGTGAGTAACTTTTTACCGCGTGAGTAAACATAACAGAAGTTTTGACTAAAATTAGTTGAAAGTATGTTGTTTATATCGCTAGAGTATTACAAAAATAGATTAAGAGATTATAGTGATATCTTTGGAACAAAAGAAAACACACGAAAAATTGGGCACTTTCTTCGAAAATCTAAATGCTTCTCATCGATAGAGCGGTAAACAACTCGAAATCAAACATTCGAACGTATCCCAAGTAATCAGACGTTCAAGAAGCACCAGACTACCAAGCAGAACGATGGTAGCGGCAGGAAACGCGGCACCACAGACGCAAAGTATGCCAGGATGGTAGCTGCCATCTACCGTATACCTATATATCAAGGAAGGCTGAACGGTTGACTCATTTTACGTCATCCACAGATCATTTGTGAGACAACGAATTTTCAGCAACGTATTTTTCTTTTGTACATTCTCAGGAACTGAAAATTTAGGGGTAGCAACATAGTATTCCTGTTCTGGCGTTGGTCTGGTAGGTTTCATCATTCATCGCAATACAGAACAATTCCTTCCGAACTTTGTACACGTGTAGTCCACAGCGTGTCATTGTTTTTTGCACAAAATAAAATGAAAATTTAACCTGTTTTGGCCACATCCTGAATCGAAATATTGGGTTGTGCTTGAATTCGCAACTACCATGCGGGCAATCGGCCGGTCTATGGTGCCGCGTTACCTTCCGCTGTCATCATTCCGTTTGGTAATCTGATGCTTCTTGAACGTCTGATTACTTGATTTACTACAAAGTAACCACGAAGCTTTAGGGGCACCTGGGGTAATAACCACCGTCGAGGCAAAATGCACCCCCTTTGTTGCTAAGCCAAAACACAATTTAAAAATAAAAAAGTAATTCTGCCAGTTAAATCGATGTTTGCTATGGATACTATGTGAATTCGTCAGTTCTATCTAATAAGCAGGCGTAAATAATTACAAAAATATGTTTTCTAAAAATAACCTGTAACTTTTTGCTTCGCTTCACTAACACTTTTCAACTGCTCCGACCTTATTAATCGCTGGTAAATGTTATAATTCGATTAATTGTGGTTCGAGCTACATCATTCTGTCAAAACATCGGAAGTATTGATATTTATTACTTTTATTTTCACCAGAAATATTTTTTGTGTAAGTTCAGGGCAAAATGCACCCCGTTACTCGGGGCAAAATGCACTCTCAGCAAGCATGCTTTATTTACTTTGCTTCTTTTTAAAAATGACACGCAATTACGTCCGAATGTCTAATATGTTGTTAGGTACTGTTAAACAACTGCAGTCAGCACTGGAGGCTGTTAAATACTGTGTTTCAAAAATTATGCTCGGGTATACGGAATTCCAAAGAAAACACACCTCCAATAATTCATCTTCCTTCCATCGCTTAAGAACTGTAATCACAGCATGTGGTAAAAACTAGAAACGATATTGTCAGTTAGCACGCACGAATTGTATTACAATTATTGAATTCATTGAATATATTCTTATTATTTAATACAAAACATGCATGGGTGCATTTTGCCCCGGCTAGTTGCGTTTTCAGACTTTTGCCTCAGAATCAAAAATCACTTTGCACGCCTTTTTCACAAAGGTTTTCAGCATGATAGCTTCAGAAACTTTTAACTAATATTCATGAGATTATGCTCAGTATTTAAGATTGATATTTGCTTTAATCTTTAATGGGGAAAAGCCACGTTAAAAAACATTAAAACAAAACATTAAAATTCGCCTGCATTATCGACATATCGATATTTTTAGCTTGTTTGGGAAAAAATACAAAAACATCAATTGGGCCGGTTTGTCAAAAGACAAAAATAAATATATTTTCATATTTATTTATTTACTAGCTGACCCGACAAACTTCGTATTGCCACAAATTAACCCGTGTTGTACATAAATCATGAATCTCGGATGATCTTTGTCACTTCTCGAGTTTTGCAAGCCCCCCAGTGGGCGGCGCTTCCGACGGCGGGTCACCGGCAACACTCGCGACCGGCTCGTCCTGAATGATCTAGTGTTACTATAGATAGTTTTTGTGGTCTTGTTATTGATTAATGTTTTATGGAAGAGTCTCGAATTTCTCGAGTTGGATTAGTTTTTGAGTTTCGCAAAAATTTCTGTTTTATTTGTATGAGAGTCCATATCCCCCTACCACAGGGGTGAGAGGTCTCTAACTATCATAAAATAAATTCAAGACTCAAAAATCTCCTACATGCTAAATTTGGTTCCATTTGCTTGATTAGTACTCAAATTATAAGGAAATTTGTATTTCATTTGTATGGAAGCCCACCCTCTTAAAAGGGAAAGGGGTCGTAATACACCACAGAAAAAAAATTCTGCCATCTAAAACTCTCACATGCCAAATTTGGTTCCATTTGCTTGATTAGTTCTAAAGTTATGAGCAAATTTGTATTTCGTTTGAATGCGAGCCCCCCCCCCCCCTCCTAAAAAGGTAAGAAGTCCTAATTCATAATGGGAAAAATGGTTGCCTCCAAAAACACCCACATGCCAAATATGATTCCATTTGCTTGATTAGTTCTCGAATTATGAGGAAATTTGTATTTCATTTGTGTAGAAGCCCCCCCTCTTGAAGTGTGGAAGGATCCTAATTCACCGTAGAAAATATTTTTGCCTCCAAAAACCTCCACATGCCGAATTTGGTTCTATTTGCTTGATTAGTTCTCGAGTTATGGGGAAATTTGTATTTCATTTGTATTGGAGCCCCCCCTCCTAATGTGGGAAGAGGTCCTATTTAATCACAGAAAAAATTCTTGCCTCCAAAAACACCTACACGCCAAATTTGGTTCCATTTGCTGGATTAGTTCTCGAGTTATGAGGAAATTTGTATTTCGTTTGTATAGGACCCCCCCCCTCCTAAAGTGGGGAGGGGTCCCAATTCATCATTGAAAAAAAAATTGTCTCCAAAAACACACACATGCCAAATTTGGTTCAATTCGCTTGATTAGTTCTCGAGTTATGAGGAAATTTATATTTCATTTGTACAGGAGCCCCTCCTCTTAAAGTGGGGAGGAGTCCTAATTCACCATAGAAAATTTTCTTGCTCTCGAAAACCTTCACATGCCAAATTTGGTTCCATTTGCTTGATTAGTTCTCGAGTTATGAGGAAATTTGTATGGAAGTCCCCCCTCTTAAAGGGGAGAGGAGTTATAATTCCTCTTATAAAGAGGGGAGGGGTCTCAATTCACCATAGAATAAATTCTTGTCACCAAAAAAAACACCCACATGCCAAATGTTGTTCTATTTGCTTGATTAGTTCTCGAGTTAGGAGGAAATTTGTATTTCATTTGTACAGGAGCCCCCCCTCTTAGAGTGGGGAGGGGTCCTAATTCACCGTAGAAAATTTTCTTGCCCTCGAAAACCTTCACATGCCAAAGTTGGTTCCATTTGCTTGATTAGTTCTCGAGTTATGAGGAAATTTGTATGGAAGCCCCCCCTCTTAAAGGGGAGAGGAGTTACAATTCCCCTTATAAAGAGGGAGGGGTCTCAATTTACCATAGAATAAATTCTTGTCACCGAAAACACGCACATGCCAAATTTGGTTCTATTTGCTTGATTAGTTCTCGAGTTATGAGGAAATTTGTATTTCATTTGTATAGGAGCCCCCCCTCCTAAAGTGGGGAGAGGTTCTTATTCATCATAGAAAACATTCTTGCCTCCAAAAACACCTACATGCCAAATTTGGTTCCATTTGCTGGATTAGCTCTCGAGTTATAAGGAAATTTGTATTTCGTTTGTATAGGAGCCTCCCCCCCCCTCTTAAAGTGGGGAGGGGTCCCAATTCATCATAGAAAAAAATTTTGTCTTCAAAAACACACACATGCCAAATTTGGTTCCATTTGCTTGATTAGTTCTCGAGTTATGAGGAAATTGGTATTTCATTTGTACAGGAGCCCCCCCTCTTAAAGTGAGGAGGGGTCCTAATTCAACATAGAAAATTTTCTTGCCCTCGAAAACCTTCACATGCCAAATTTGGTTCCATTTGCTTGATTATTTCTCGAGTTATGAGGAAATTTGTATGGAAACCCCCCCTCTTAAAGGGGAGAGGAGTTATAATTCCCCTTATAAAGAGGGGAGGGGTCTCAAATTACCCTAGAATAAATTCTTGTCACCGAAAACACCCACATGCCAAATTTGGTTCTATTTGCTTGATTAGTTCTCGAGTTATGCAGAAATTTGTGTTTCATTTGTATGGGAGCCCCCCCTCTTAGTGGGGGGAGGGGTCTCTAACCATCACTAAAACCTTTCCTGGCCCCAAAAACCTCTACATGCAAATTTTCACGCCGATTGGTTCAGTAGTTTTTGATTCTATAAGGAACACAGGACAGACAGACAGACAGACAGACAGACAGACAGACAGACAGACAGACAGACAGACAGACAGACAGACAGAAATCCTTCTTTATAGGTATAGATAGATTGATAAAATTTGTAGCGCAAGGCACATTCCATATAAATTACTACAATTTAGATTCAAAGGATAATTTCAACTATCTGGATTCGAATTATCTGGATTAATTTCAAATTTTTTTATTGGGTATTGGGTATTGGGTATTGGGTAATATTCGATTACATAAAATGCTTAAGAGTAACTATCCTACCCAAGTAACACACAAAACAAGTTAGAAAATAATCTTCATAGAAAGTAGTCGTTTAAGAGTACTATAAACGTACTTTGAAAACATGTGTGTTATTATTAAGGTTTTGAGTTGTTTTGTGATAACATGAATTTATTTGACAGCTCATCTCAAATGAATAAGGGGCCATTCAGATACCACATGGACAAAAAATGCCAATTTTCAACACCCCCCTCCCCCTCCGTGGACAAGCGTGGACATCGACACAACCTCCACCCCTCTCCCTTGTTTGTGCACGTGGGCATTTTTGTCTTACGGCAAGTTTTGAGATAGGGTGTCATTCCAAAAAATCGAAAAATGCGAGCGTCACGAAAAATGAAAGGTTTTGAGCGCTAATAGCTCAGTGGTTTTTCGATCGATTTTCAATATTCTTACACCAATCGATCGGAAAATCTTCTAAGAATTGACCCAAATGAAGAAAAGTATGGATTCTTGATGTTGAACTATTGAAAAATTAAAAATAACGAACCTATGTTTTACCAGAATTCTCGCTTCGTGATTGGTTGGAAGATTCTTTACGATGATCTAAACCTGTACCAATTTGATATCTGTGCTTGGGAAGTAAGCCAAAAAAAGTGACAGTTTCCTCATTTCAACACCATTTCTTTACACCGCGGTTCAACTTAGACCATTTTGATGTCCTTGCTTGGGAAGTACGCCAGAAAGAGTGACAAAGCCCCCTCGTGCCAACAGATTTCTTACGAACGCTATTAAACCTAGTCCAATTTGATGTCTGTGTTAGGCAAGTGTGCCAGAAAAAATGACACAAGTTCGTTGTCCCAACAGATCGCAAATTCTTTACTGCGAGACGATTAAACCTCGGCGAACTTGATATCTGTGTTGGAAAAATGTGCTACAGCTGTAGTGTTCGGTTATAATACGACTCTGTATGAATACGCATGCTTGCCGTTTCATTAGAAGTGTAGTGGAAAGATGTGCTGTTGATAAAATAGGATTGAATTGGTAAAATCGCTTCAACGTGGGAAACCATGGATAATAAAAACAATCTTTAATTTCAGTAAGGTAGCAGGAAAGCAATAGTTTGTGTTCTTGATTTTGTTAAATTGTTTTCAAATGCACAATCTTTTGAGAATTGAACGTATGCAATGTTACTACTTTGATAAATGTTACATACAACGCATGTAATGTAGTATGTATATATGTTGCATATAGCATGTATACATGAAGAATCGAATGATTACAAGCATGAATACATGCCACTATCCCTACAAAGAGACTTACATAGTCCTGCGTCACATATATATGCGTAGGACTACGTCTTTGTTTACTATACTGGGACTGGGTAGCACTTTGTGAAAACGAAAATAGAAGTGTAACGTTTGAATGAAAGATTTCAAATGCTAATAACTACTAAACTATTGAACGAAAATGAACAATTTATATGTCGTTGGATAGATTAAATGACCAGCAATTTTATGGAGATGAGAGCAATATTAAGGAAGGCGTAAGAGGGGGGGCTCCTATACAAATGAGACATAAATTTCCTCATAACTCGAGAATTAATCAAGCAAATGGAACCAATCTTGCATGTGGGGGTTTCAGAAGACAGGATTTGGTTCTATGGTGTACTGAGACCCCTTCCCCCTTTAAGAGGGGGGGGGGGCTCCCGTACAAATGAAATACAAATTTGCTCATAACTCGAGAAGTGATCAAGCAAATGGAACCAAATTTGGCATGTGGGGGTTACAGAAGGCAAGAATTTTTTCTATGGTGAATTGAGACCCCTCCCCTCTTTAGGAAGGGGGGCTCCCATACAAATATAATACAAATTTCCTCATAACTCGAGTACTAATCAAGCAAATGGAACCAAATTTAACATGTGGAGGTTTTTGGAGACGTGAATTTATTTTATGATGGTTTGAGACCCCTCACCCCTGTGGTAGGAGGATCCTTATCCTTATCCTCATACAAATAAAACAGAAATTTTGGCGAATGTACCATATTTTCTGTTATGTAACAAGCGGTAAGCTGTGAAAGTAAACTAGTAAAACCTTCTTGGAGCAAAAGACAGCGAATCGACGCCGCTAACCTACGTGCCTTTTGCCATTCATGTCAAAAGAGAAGGACATTCGAATGACACGTCAGATTTGCGATGAACGTGCTTTGGTTTTAATGTTATTTGTAACCAATGGCCCTTTTAAAGGCCACAAGCGAGTTAAAGTTACATTATTGAAACGTGTCATGCTACGCATAATCATATTTAATACAATAATCTGGGCTGGTCATTCATTACTATTTCAACCTTTATGATGCACACAAGTGATTTTTAAAAGAAATCTCTATGTCTCAATGGTTGCAAGCGTTGTACTTATGAATCCTCGTCCACGTATTTTCAAAGCCATCATTGCATTCAATGAAGAATTGAATCTGAATATTTCGCTCTTCTTACTTAAACAATGGCACTCACAGATTCTTATAAACATGCATATGCCAGAAATGCAGTTTACATTAGTCTTTAATCTAATGATCTGATATAGTCCTACGTCACCCTTTCGTGCAACCCTTAGGGCTGTATACCTTGTAGTTTTTTTCTTATGTGAAATTCTACACTCAATTCTGTTTCTCAATTTGCGTTATTCTGTAATTAAAAAAAATAAGAAAAAAGCTTACGTAAAAGCAAGCTAAACTATGCATGTTATCTAGTTATAGTTCTTCTATCCATGCTAATCTGGTCCACTGCAAAAAAAAATTAAGGACTATAGGAAAGCCCGTTCTAGCTTGATCTTCGCTTGAATATTCATCTGCTTCAACCCCTGTCCAACCAGAGTATCTTAGCTTGGCTTAGCTTGTGGTTCGTAAAGTTTATTTTACAAATACGTTGTCTATGGATTTTCTTTTTCGTGGCGAGTTGCATTGGATTGTAACGCAAAATACAATGCACATTCTGTGCAATCGTGACTTAAATGATTATTATTATTCTATATTTGAAAGGTTTTCAAACGAACTAAATGATAAACGAGCCAAGTGAATAATAAAAGTTCGTTGGTTTGATTCTCCGTGAAAATATTTATACTGTGCAGCACCTGCGAGTGAGATTGATTGTTTCTGGTACTGGTATACTTTCGTTAGCTTTGTCATTTACAAATGGATGCAAAGAGTTGTAATATAGTAAAAAATTGCATTACTGCAACATTTAGGCTAAATAATCAACAACCTTATGTACTAACGCAGGCTTAGTTCTTCTTACGAGAAATAAAAATATATCTCAGAAGATAAAAATGAAATGAAAAGATGAATAAACTTTATTTGAACTTATAAACAAACACTGAACAATGGTTTATGCTGATATGTTTAATTAAATCAACAGGCATAAATGAAAGTGCTGTTTATTGCAAAAAATGTTGCTTGTCCACGTGGACATTTTCTATACCCCCTCCCCCCTTTCGTGGGCAAGCGTGGACATTCACGTACCCCCCACTCCCCTCTAAGCTGTCCACGTGGTATATGGATGGCCCCTAATGTTTGTTTTTGTCAACATGTCAACACGAAGTTTTTATTATGTCTCCATAACTATATTTAAACTACTGGAACAACAAACTGTAGCTTATGCTATAATAACGTTTTAAAATGGTATGAACAAACCTGATACATACTTCTTTCAATTGTTGTTTCATTAGACTTCAATTTTTTACGCTTTTCTGGTAATAGAGAAGTTCTGATGTATGTAATGTTATACTACTCTATAACAAGCTGTGTTGCTTGGGATATATCATATTGTGTGTTCAATAACAATTGGTAACTTTTCAACACTATTAGAATGGCGTTATATAGGTACTACTAGCTGACCCGACAAACTTCCTATTGCCACAAATTAAACTGTGTTGTACATAAATCGTGAATCTCGGATGACCTTTGTCACAATCTTGAGTATTGCAAGTTTCTGGGGAGTTCATGGGTGTTTTAATATACAAATTTTCCTCACAGTAAAGTAGAAAACAACTCCCCCCATTGCTTAGCCTGATAAAATAAAGCGGATAGCATTTAAATATTAACCATTATTACAAACCATTTCGCGAAAAACCTTACGCGGGATGTACCATTTCACGGAAAATATTTTCGTAGAAAGTACCATTTCGCAGGGGTAACCCAACTAAAGGAAAGTAACAGTTGTTTTGATTTGACGAAAACAAACGTTTTGAAAACATTTCAAACATGCGCGAATTCTAAACGTCCGGTTTGTAAAAGAGGCAATTGCCCGCGTAGAAATGCATAACGAATATTAATGTAAAAACATTACGGTTACTATGAATTTTAATGTTTACAACACTTTATGCTGTAACTTCACTGTACCGTTCTTGGAAATTTTTTCATATAATGTATTCATATTAATGTAAAAACTTTACGATTACAATGAATTTTACTGTTTACTACACATTATGTTGTAACTTCACTGTACCGTTCTTGGAAAAATTTTCATATAAGTCGGCAACAATGCAAATTGTTTCGAAGCAGGAAATAATCTCTATCTAAGGTCCAACCTTGGCAGGTTGAGTTATTTGTAGACACAAATTGTGTCTCTTCCTCCGTCTACTGTAGAAACCAGCGATCGAGAAGTTTAATCTAATTCGTTTTACTGACGGGACGACGACACTATGCAGGCGCTTGCGACTTACTTGTTCGTCTGTCGTCAACATATTAGCCGCGATTTTTAACGCGGGTGTTCGGGGAAAGGCTCCGCTCCTGTGGATTAGACCTCGTTGTTTCTACGTCTTGACATCGAATGAGGTGTCAGGCATATAATTAAGTTTTTATAACGGTAGATTTTACAATTGACAAAGGGAACGATAGAAGACAGTAATGAAACAAAGAGTTGATAGAATCTAACAGATTGAGATAAGGCGTGAATGGGAAAGAGCGGAATTTGTTTATGTAGGTGTACTGACCTCTAATACTTTCCTAATATGAGCGATGAATGCGGCTCGAAAATCATAATAGTTCGAAGCCTATCAAATTCATAGTCGTCATATCTTTTCAAAAACATGAAATACCGTAATTAATCAGCCAGTTTTATTTTGTCCTAATAATCCGAAAGCCTACAATTTTTTTTGCAGAGCTCACCTTAAATTTCATTGTAACTTCGTTGTAAAACAGTGTAAAATTTATAGTGAATGTACCACAAATTTTACTGTTTTTGGTTTTTATTTGTATGGGAAAAAGCCGAAAAATTTAGTGTTACATCACTTAATCACCCCCTTATTCGCTGTAAAATTGGCGGTTTCCATTAAAATTTACTGTGAAAATAGCGGTATTCATGGTAACTTCAGTGTAACTTTTACAAAGATTTTCACTGTTTCAATGTGGTTTTTCGAAGTTTTTCAATGTTTGTAACAGTGAAATTTAATGTTTTTTCGCTATACATTTTTATTCGGGTGGCTCGGCAGTTTCGACTAAAATGGTCTATTTTGAGTGCTAGCGGAGGGTAAGTTCCATATGAGCTATATTGCCAAAGCTCTTGAGCAAGAGGAAACGCACTGTTTCTTTTTTTTTTTTCTTTTCAATTTACCCGGTCAACTTTAACGTCAATTGTGTATGACGCTTGATCGGTTTTTAATGTGAACGCATTCATACCACCGGGATACAGATTAAAAATATTCAGATTAAAGAAGGTCATACCAACGGGGGTACACGGTCTTATGATTTTGTTTTGTTTTGTTTTTTCTAAACGACTGAACACAGAAACACTACACATAAAACTACACGAGGGGAAAACAGTAAACTTGCAGCGGGACGCACTAAGCTTCTCCAACGTATACGACGGCGCCCTGAACAAACTAAGAAAATTCGAACAAAACAGAAGAGAACCGCACACGACGCGAACAGCGTCGTCATAGATGAAGCAGCGGACAACAAAAGTTTAGTGTTTCTTAATTGACTATAAATATTGTTTGTACGTAAGATTTTATATTTTGTTTAAACTTGTGGAAAATTGTTTTATTTAAGAATCTGATGATGGCTAAGTTTAAAACCCGAATTAATCCACCTAGCGGTGTGACCTAGCCTTTCTACTGTAACAATAATTATTTTTTATTTTCTCAGGAACATCTATAATTAAGTTGATTCTATTTTTAAACAAAATCCTTATTTAATAGTAAAATTCACAAGAAAGTACTGCGTGCTATAATTATATTTTCTTTCCTAGGGTGTGAAATATTTGTAAGCGTCATTTAATTTACTTTATCAACACCTTCTTTTTTACATTTAAGTGATTTAAACATTTATGTAAACACAACACATCTGTAGATGGCCTTAACTTTTGGAGCTTCAGAGCCACATAAGAAGTTTGTTTTGGATTTACAATATGAAAAATGTGTTCATATAAAATGTGAAATGTTCATATGAAAACTGTGTGTACAAATATCTTGATATTTTCACCACAGCTTTCTGACCATGCGCTCAGAAATTATCATTTATCAAAAACAAGAATTCTGCATAATTACAAAAATATTTCCTTTTTCATGTTTGAAAAAAAGGAGATCTAGAACAAAAAGATTGACCTCAAAATTTTTCTTAAAGTGATATAAATGCTTGACTTCAATTATGTAGTATATCTTAGATGAAAACATAACTAGGTAGAGCATTAGACATAAAAAACGAAACAGAGAAATTGGGCTTTTCCTTAGCTGGCACTTCTTCAGATGATTAGTTTTGCGCAAAACTTGAGCTTCTTTTGCATGTATTTTCATGAACTTGATCTCATCGTTTTTACGTTGTTGCCTCCCAGCAAACATTTTGGTCTGTATAACTTAATTCTAAATGAGATAAACGTCAGCATATAAGGTCTATCAAATCATATATCATGCACAGAAACGGCATATACATGCAAAAGGGGAGGCGATATACATGATTTAGTTCTTCAGAATAATTGAAATGCCGACAAAACAAAACAGTTTATACAACTGTCTGTCTGTCTGTCTGTCTGTCTGTCTGTCTGTCTGTCTGTCTGTCTGTCTGTCTGTCTGTCTGTCTGTCTGTCTGTCTGTCTGTCTGTCTGTCTGTCTGTCTGTCTGTCTGTCTGTCTGTCTGTCTGTCTGTCTGTCTGTCTGTCTGTCTGTCTGTCTGTCTGTCTGTCTGTCTGTCTGTCTGTCTGTCTGTCTGTCTGTCTGTCTGTCTGTCTGTCTGTCTGTCTGTCTGTCTGTCTGTCTGTCTGTCTGTCTGTCTGTCTGTCTGTCTGTCTGTCTGTCTGTCTGTCTGTCTGTCTGTCTGTCTGTCTGTCTGTCTGTCTGTCTGTCTGTCTGTCTGTCTGTCTGTCTGTCTGTCTGTCTGTCTGTCTGTCTGTCTGTCTGTCTGTCTGTCTGTCTGTCTGTCTGTCTGTCTGTCTGTCTGTCTGTCTGTCTGTCTGTCTGTCTGTCTGTCTGTCTGTCTGTCTGTCTGTCTGTCTGTCTGTCTGTCTGTCTGTCTGTCTGTCTGTCTGTCTGTCTGTCTGTCTGTCTGTCTGTCTGTCTGTCTGTCTGTCTGTCTGTCTGTCTGTCTGTCTGTCTGTCTGTCTGTCTGTCTGTCTGTCTGTCTGTCTGTCTGTCTGTCTGTCTGTCTGTCTGTCTGTCTGTCTGTCTGTCTGTCTGTCTGTCTGTCTGTCTGTCTGTCTGTCTGTCTGTCTGTCTGTCTGTCTGTCTGTCTGTCTGTCTGTCTGTCTGTCTGTCTGTCTGTCTGTCTGTCTGTCTGTCTGTCTGTCTGTCTGTCTGTCTGTCTGTCTGTCTGTCTGTCTGTCTGTCTGTCTGTCTGTCTGTCTGTCTGTCTGTCTGTCTGTCTGTCTGTCTGTCTGTCTGTCTGTCTGTCTGTCTGTCTGTCTGTCTGTCTGTCTGTCTGTCTGTCTGTCTGTCTGTCTGTCTGTCTGTCTGTCTGTCTGTCTGTCTGTCTGTCTGTCTGTCTGTCTGTCTGTCTGTCTGTCTGTCTGTCTGTCTGTCTGTCTGTCTGTCTGTCTGTCTGTCTGTCTGTCTGTCTGTCTGTCTGTCTGTCTGTCTGTCTGTCTGTCTGTCTGTCTGTCTGTCTGTCTGTCTGTCTGTCTGTCTGTCTGTCTGTCTGTCTGTCTGTCTGTCTGTCTGTCTGTCTGTCTGTCTGTCTGTCTGTCTGTCTGTCTGTCTGTCTGTCTGTCTGTCTGTCTGTCTGTCTGTCTGTCTGTCTGTCTGTCTGTCTGTCTGTCTGTCTGTCTGTCTGTCTGTCTGTCTGTCTGTCTGTCTGTCTGTCTGTCTGTCTGTCTGTCTGTCTGTCTGTCTGTCTGTCTGTCTGTCTGTCTGTCTGTCTGTCTGTCTGTCTGTCTGTCTGTCTGTCTGTCTGTCTGTCTGTCTGTCTGTCTGTCTGTCTGTCTGTCTGTCTGTCTGTCTGTCTGTCTGTCTGTCTGTCTGTCTGTCTGTCTGTCTGTCTGTCTGTCTGTCTGTCTGTCTGTCTGTCTGTCTGTCTGTCTGTCTGTCTGTCTGTCTGTCTGTCTGTCTGTCTGTCTGTCTGTCTGTCTGTCTGTCTGTCTGTCTGTCTGTCTGTCTGTCTGTCTGTCTGTCTGTCTGTCTGTCTGTCTGTCTGTCTGTCTGTCTGTCTGTCTGTCTGTCTGTCTGTCTGTCTGTCTGTCTGTCTGTCTGTCTGTCTGTCTGTCTGTCTGTCTGTCTGTCTGTCTGTCTGTCTGTCTGTCTGTCTGTCTGTCTGTCTGTCTGTCTGTCTGTCTGTCTGTCTGTCTGTCTGTCTGTCTGTCTGTCTGTCTGTCTGTCTGTCTGTCTGTCTGTCTGTCTGTCTGTCTGTCTGTCTGTCTGTCTGTCTGTCTGTCTGTCTGTCTGTCTGTCTGTCTGTCTGTCTGTCTGTCTGTCTGTCTGTCTGTCTGTCTGTCTGTCTGTCTGTCTGTCTGTCTGTCTGTCTGTCTGTCTGTCTGTCTGTCTGTCTGTCTGTCTGTCTGTCTGTCTGTCTGTCTGTCTGTCTGTCTGTCTGTCTGTCTGTCTGTCTGTCTGTCTGTCTGTCTGTCTGTCTGTCTGTCTGTCTGTCTGTCTGTCTGTCTGTCTGTCTGTCTGTCTGTCTGTCTGTCTGTCTGTCTGTCTGTCTGTCTGTCTGTCTGTCTGTCTGTCTGTCTGTCTGTCTGTCTGTCTGTCTGTCTGTCTGTCTGTCTGTCTGTCTGTCTGTCTGTCTGTCTGTCTGTCTGTCTGTCTGTCTGTCTGTCTGTCTGTCTGTCTGTCTGTCTGTCTGTCTGTCTGTCTGTCTGTCTGTCTGTCTGTCTGTCTGTCTGTCTGTCTGTCTGTCTGTCTGTCTGTCTGTCTGTCTGTCTGTCTGTCTGTCTGTCTGTCTGTCTGTCTGTCTGTCTGTCTGTCTGTCTGTCTGTCTGTCTGTCTGTCTGTCTGTCTGTCTGTCTGTCTGTCTGTCTGTCTGTCTGTCTGTCTGTCTGTCTGTCTGTCTGTCTGTCTGTCTGTCTGTCTGTCTGTCTGTCTGTCTGTCTGTCTGTCTGTCTGTCTGTCTGTCTGTCTGTCTGTCTGTCTGTCTGTCTGTCTGTCTGTCTGTCTGTCTGTCTGTCTGTCTGTCTGTCTGTCTGTCTGTCTGTCTGTCTGTCTGTCTGTCTGTCTGTCTGTCTGTCTGTCTGTCTGTCTGTCTGTCTGTCTGTCTGTCTGTCTGTCTGTCTGTCTGTCTGTCTGTCTGTCTGTCTGTCTGTCTGTCTGTCTGTCTGTCTGTCTGTCTGTCTGTCTGTCTGTCTGTCTGTCTGTCTGTCTGTCTGTCTGTCTGTCTGTCTGTCTGTCTGTCTGTCTGTCTGTCTGTCTGTCTGTCTGTCTGTCTGTCTGTCTGTCTGTCTGTCTGTCTGTCTGTCTGTCTGTCTGTCTGTCTGTCTGTCTGTCTGTCTGTCTGTCTGTCTGTCTGTCTGTCTGTCTGTCTGTCTGTCTGTCTGTCTGTCTGTCTGTCTGTCTGTCTGTCTGTCTGTCTGTCTGTCTGTCTGTCTGTCTGTCTGTCTGTCTGTCTGTCTGTCTGTCTGTCTGTCTGTCTGTCTGTCTGTCTGTCTGTCTGTCTGTCTGTCTGTCTGTCTGTCTGTCTGTCTGTCTGTCTGTCTGTCTGTCTGTCTGTCTGTCTGTCTGTCTGTCTGTCTGTCTGTCTGTCTGTCTGTCTGTCTGTCTGTCTGTCTGTCTGTCTGTCTGTCTGTCTGTCTGTCTGTCTGTCTGTCTGTCTGTCTGTCTGTCTGTCTGTCTGTCTGTCTGTCTGTCTGTCTGTCTGTCTGTCTGTCTGTCTGTCTGTCTGTCTGTCTGTCTGTCTGTCTGTCTGTCTGTCTGTCTGTCTGTCTGTCTGTCTGTCTGTCTGTCTGTCTGTCTGTCTGTCTGTCTGTCTGTCTGTCTGTCTGTCTGTCTGTCTGTCTGTCTGTCCGTATGTTCCTTATAGAATCGAAAACTACTGAACCAATCGGCATGAAAATATACATGTAGAGGTTTTTTGGGGCCAGGAAAGGTTTTAGTGATGGTTAGAAACCCCTCCCCCCACTAAGAGGGGGGGGGGCTCCCATACAAATGAAACACAAATTTCTGCATAACTCGACAACTAATCAAGCAAATAGAACAAAATTTGGCATGTGGGTGTTTTCGGTGACAAGAATTTATTCTACGGTAAATTGAGACCCCTCCCCTCTTTATAAGGGGAATTATAACTCCTCTCCTCTTTAAATGGGGGGGCTTCCATACAAATTTCCTCATAACTCGAGAACTAATCAAGCAAATGGAACCAAATTTGGCATGTGAAGGTTTTCGAGGGCAAGAATATTTTCTATAGTAAATTAGGACCCCTCCTCACTTTAAGAGGGGGGGGCTCCTGTACCAAAGAAACTCAATTTTCCTCATAACTCGAGAAGTAATTAAGCAAATGGAACCAAATTTGGCATGTGGGTGTTTTTGGAGACAAAAATTTTTTCTATGATGAATTGGGACCCCTCCCCGTTTTAGGAGGGGGGGATCCTATACACATGAAATACAAATTTCCTCATAACTAATCAAGCAAATGGAACAAAATTTGGCATGTGAAAGTTTTTGAGGGCAAGAATATTTTCTATGAACGAATTCAGTATCACCACGGAGATTGAAACTTGCTTCGAGAAATGCAAACAAATTCTCATAAGGGACCCAGTACTTGCCCACCCGGACTTCGGCAAAGAGTTTCTCCTTACAACAGACGCGAGCGATTACGCTATCGGCGCCGTATTATCACAAGGTCCTATGGGAAAGGATAAGCCAATCGCATACGCTTCTAGGACGTTGAGCAAAACGGAGGAAAATTACTCAACGACCGAGAAAGAATTTTTAGCTTTGTATTGGGCCGTAAAACACTTCCGGCAATACTTATGGGGCAGGAAATTCAAGTTAATAACCGATCATCAACCGCTAACGTATTCCCTATCGAACACGAATAGAAGAATATTCAGGGGGAAGCTTGAGTTAGAGGAATACGACTACGAATTAATCTACAAACCCGGGAGACATAATGTAGTAGCAGACGCCCTCTCTAGAATCAAACCCGAAGAACTAAATCTGAATGAACAGGAAGAGTCAGGGACAGAGAGCGATCTCGATACAATCCATTCCGCGGACACAAGTGACCACTACTATATTTGGACTACGGAAAGACCAATCAATGCTTTTAAAACACAACTAATTTTCAAAATCGCCAGCTTGGAAACAGATGCATACGAACAGGTCTTCCCTAAGTATCACCGCCATACTATAATTAGGAAAACTTACACAGAAAAAGAGATAGTAGAGAGCTTTAAAAATTTTCTAAATTCCAAGGGTCAAAACTGTATCAAAGCCCCCGTCTCATTACTACAATTAATACAAGAAACATACCGTAAACATTTCTCAGTTAACCAGATCTACAAAGTCTTTATTTCAGAAACACTTTTAGAGGATGTACGACTGGATGAACAGCAAGACGAAATGGTAAAAGAAACTCACACATTCGGACATCGAGGCCTCAAGGAGAATAAAAAACAAATATTACAGAAATTTTTCTTCCCTAGCCTAGAAAGGAAACTCAAAATCTTGATAGAGTCCTGTAATACTTGCAAAAAAGCAAAGTATGACCGGAAACCCCCAAATTTAATAAAAAAGAGTCATTTCGGCAAAGAACCGTTAGAAAAAATTCACATTGACATTTTCTTCTTAAAAGGTTGTAAATTTCTAACAATAGTTGATTCGTTTTCAAAATTCGCCAATGCGATTCCTATTACCTCGCGAACAATAGTCGACTTAAAAACCGCGATATCAGAGCACATCAGGCACTTCGGCCGCCCAACGACGATCGTCAGCGATCAGGAACCCGCTTTTAGATCTATCGATTTCATAGGATTCCTGGCCGACTTAGGTATCGAAATCCATTTCGCGAGCAGCTCGAATACAAACGGTATCGTGGAACGGTTTCATTCAACATTAATAGAATTATACAGAACCAACAAGTCAAAATTTAACTACCTTAACACAAACGAACAAATTAACATAATAATAGACATCTACAATAACACCTTCCACGAAGCTACAAAACAAAAACCGCGCGATTTAATATTCAACAAAACTAATACTACTAATACCGCAGAAATAAATGAAAAATTCAACAAACTCCAATCCGCCGCTAAAGTCGAACTTACGAAACGACAACAAAAGTATGAAAAACAAAATGAAAACAACCAACACCCAAACAATTTAAATCCAGAAGAAGAAAAGTTTATACGGATCTCACAAAGATTAACCAAAGACAGAGATTTGTATAAACTTACGAAGGTAGAAAAAGATAACCTCTTAACCTTCGAGGATAACAACAATATCAAAATACACAAAAATAGAATAAAAAACTAATAAAATAATTCCATTACAGACTAATCATCATTCATCTAACATATGGCACTCTAAAAGCTACAACATATAAAGAAATCAACAACAGCAACGGATTGGTGGCTTTTAAAATAAAAGATTGCAGGATTAGAACAGGATATAGTAGAATGATCCATAAAATTGACCTAAACATCTTGAGAGACAGCATAGATTACATAGGAAAAATAGCTAAATCATTTAAAACAATCGACCACCTAGAGCAAACTCTCCAAGAAAAAATCAGAATAGCCGAAGAAAAATTGTTCAGCCTACACCCACACAGAAACAGAAGAGGAATAATAAACGCAATAGGGTCAGTCATAAAACTTATTGCAGGAAACCCAGATAATGAGGACTTAGAAACCATACATAGAAACTTAGAGGAAATACGAGTTCAAGAAAATAAGCTAACACACAACGAAAATAGACAGATCCAAATCAATGAATTATTCAGAGACAAAATCAACAACATTACAGATACAATATATAAGATTAGTACAAGAATTTCAAAGCAATATAATACAATCCAAGATCAGAGATCGGACTTAGAATTTATTAACCTAATATGGAGTACAGATAGGATTATTCAAATATTAGGCAGTATCGAAGAACAAATTGAATTCTCAAAAGTAGGATTAATAAACAAAGACATATTGTCTCTAAAAGAGAAACAGATAATTTTCAGAAAACTCATTAACCAGAACATTAAATTGAATTTCATAGACGAAATCTTTAAGTACAGTACAGGAAGCATTGGCCTGAGCGGAGACAAAGCAGTTCTATTGACGAAGACCCCCATTCTGGATCAGGACACCTACGACTTACTGGAACTTCATACACTCAACATTAACGGCTCACGTATAGCAACCCAAGTCAATCGGGTAGCAAAAAACGGTAACCAAATTTTCCTACAAACAACCGATTGCGATATCTGCGAAGGTAACAACTTTATAAGAGACAAATGCGTCTACAACATCTTAACACATCAAAAACCCACATGCCCCTTGATGAAAACCAAACAGACACCACAAATCACAGAAGTCACTAATGGCTTAATACTTATCGACACACTCGACAGCATAGAGATCAATGACTCTTGTGGAGACTCTAGAATGGTAAGAGAAGCAACAATCATAGAAACAGGAAACTGTTCAATAACGATCAAAAACATAACCTATTCTGGAACTACTAGATATTTCCAAAATGAGGAGTATCTCGCACCTATTTACACAAAAGAATTACAAACAACAAACTACACAGATGAAGGAAAGGAGATGTTACATTTTAAAATACAAAACCTAGAAGAACACCAAGACGTCAAATTCTCAGCACACCAAACACAAATACGGGTAATATCCGGAGGACTACTCCTCCTTATCTTAACAAGTCTTTATCTATTCCTCAGAAGATTCAGCAAAGAAAGAACCTCCGAAAGACGGAACAGAAACAAGGACGCACAAACACCACAACTTGTAACGAACTGACTTGAGCTGCGATACCATCAGCAGCTTAAGCGCCACTCTCCTGTTGGGAGAGGCTACTGAGGCATGTTCGAAGGGCCCGGCTGAGGCTCTCTTCTTAGGGCGGGTTTTCAAAAGCTCAAACACCCGATATCATTCAGACTTCCCAAAGCAAAGGCAAAAATCCGACATCGCACAAAATTACCGAATTTACTCCGCGCAAAGAGATGTTCGCAAAACAAAATGCATGGGAAGGTAAACTAAACGGACACGAATAAAAATGGAGTGAAACTTTACCGAGCGTTCTGTAAAAACGTTTTAGCGTTGTTGATACCTTATATTCATCGAGTTTACAAAGGCCTAATCTACCTATTCGTGACGTCACAACCTGTTCATGAGGGGTTTACATTTGTGCACTTACATGCTATCTCCAACATAACTCTGTGGCTTTTGCCACCAGCAACTCTCCGAAACCATTTCGCAACGTTCCGACGTACGGTTCTGATTACTCCAGGATTACTCTCAAAGCTGCGCAGCTAGCGAGGGCTACGACCGTAGCTAATGCGTGCCGGGGATGACAAATGATGACCGATGGAGTTCACGATGCGATGATCTGCGCAGACGCTACATGAACGACGTTGGTTCGCGTCTACGGAGAGGGTTTCGACGACGGATGATGATCGAAACTCAAGCTTTCAAACCACGTTGGGTGGTGTTACGGGAAATCGTCCTACTTTTGAACTTCCGTGAGTGTCGTGCGGAGGAATTTCAGCGGGTGGTTCTGATACGCCTGGCCGCGGCGAGATGAAGTTCTAGGGTGGCCCTTTTTACGCTGTACAATCGGTGCTCGTATACAATTTCAGCCTAGAAAAAAACCTACGTGAACAGTAGGTTTTCTGTTCACCACACAGAATAATTAAAAGTCTTATTCTAATTCTCAATTAGACGACTCTCACCTTACCTAGTATGTGTATTAACCAATTCGCTTTAAATTAAGCGTTCATAGGCACTATTGCACGTTCTTATTCTGTAAGCTAAACTAATATTTAAGAAATCTAGTGCCAACTAGAGACTAATATTTCACTTACTTTTACCATTCAAGCACGTGGCACTTGACAATGGCACTTCAGTTAGAACTCCCTAGATCTTTTCTAGCTAAACTAGCTATCGAACCGCCTCGAATAAAAGTTCGCACAAAATTAATTCGTGGCTCGCGATTATTCTTAATCCGGACCGATCAATTCCACATCCGAGTTTCCAACTCATTTCCACTTCGGAAACTTTTTGTCATGCGATCTCCCTCTTTCATATGCAACCTTTATTAGTTGCTTTTATCGTACCTCCGGCAATCAACACCTATTGTTACAAGGCGAAAATTGCAGAAGGACACAAATTAACGCATGATAAGGAATTTGCCGATGCGCGCAAAATTCTAAATGAGATCTTGTGGTGGAACTCACTGTGTAAGCTTTACGCGAAGCTTTCAGTAAACTCATCACCTACCGGCAGAGTGCGCATAAGCCTTTGATGCATATCAACAGCTGCATTGCTGTACACGAATAAATTAGGAACATAATAAACTTTACAAACTTCAAAGCATCGCAATAATGGACGACAAACCCAGGGCAGACATCGGAAAATCCAAATTAGAATCTATCCCGTTACCCAGATTGAAGTTATTCGAGGACGAACAACGATCTTAGAGGGGAGGCGTTACACCGGGATAGACCAACACCCAACATGCCAACCAACCACGTGGCAACACAACCAGCCAATCAGCACAGCAGCAGAACCAACCAGCCAGCATAGCAACAGTAGACCACGTCACGCCAGCAGGTAGCCCATCAAGCAGAAACTCCAAACACGTTACGACAGGAATTGCACAAACCACGAGGCGACGGCCAAAATGCTCTGTTCGTCCGTTGTGGAAGGCCCTACGTTGTGTTTTCTAATTTTCCTTCCTGGCCTCTGCCAATTGTAGTAAACTGTACCGGGCAATTAAGGCCTGGCTACTTGGATCACTGACTCAGGGAATCACGGGTTTCTTTATGTTCGGTTACTGAATAGTACACTGGTTTACTATACGAGTTATATTCACTTATATCACAAACGGGGTAACAATTATGCAATACTGGCGGCTACTGATAGGCAGGCCGACAGTGGTACTAAGTCAACTACATTTCGTTCTAATCTAGCCACGTAACAGTGGTGGCAACAGAGACAAGTAGCAACTGGGCTACTGCATGTACTGAACAATACTAAGAATGATAATGAGAATGATAGTGATAATAACGATACTAACAACTGCTGACCAGCATCTGAGCTGGTTTATATAGATTTTAGTAACAATAGCGTGAGGCGCAACAAAGACTTATTCTTATACTGGAAGCGGGAATACATAGCGTGGCTTTCATGTAGGCCACTCACGAGTGACGACAGTGATACCGACCGCAGTACGGGCGGCGTGTCCAAACATGCTCAATAATCAAAATTATCCATTAAATAGCTATTGAGGAGGGTTTTTAGTTCAGTTCGATCGTTAGTGTTAAGTAGTGAAGTGTTGTAAGTTAAATTAGTAAATAAAAGTATTTTTTTTATCTTCCGTGAAGTAATCACGGCATAATTTATATATATGCATAGATCATATAGATATTCTCCTGGTGCTAATCACTACAGTTCCATAAGAATAACACACGAATCATATTCAATGGTAAAACCCGAATTAATTCACATAGCGGCGTGACCTAGCCTTTCTACTGCCACAATAATCATTATTTAATTTCTCAGGAACTTAATTGTAGATGTATAGATGTTATATTAGACTATATTTTTAAATATCCGTTCCGTATTCCTCAAAATCCTTATTTGCCAGTAAAATTCACAACGTATTGTGTAGAATTATATTTTCTTTCCTTGGGTGCGTAAATACATGTAAGCGTCATTTATGTTACTTGATGAACACCTTATTTAGTTTTATAATATTTATAGAAAAATAATGTAAACACAAAAGATAATTTTTACAGACTTGAATGAATATGTATAGAAAATTAGAAATTAACCCTCTAACGGGTCTACAGACGGCCTTAACTATCGGGCTTCAGAGCCACATACGAAACTTGTTTTGAATTGACAATATGAAGTATTTGTTCATAGCAGATTTTTTAATATTTTGATATTGATACCATGCATTCAAAAGTTAGCATCGTTGAAAAACAAGAGCTCAGAAAAATTATTATTATATTTCGCTTTTGAAGAAAAAGGATATCTACAACAAAATGATTGATCTCAAAATTTTACTATTGGTTTGCTTGGCTTCAATTTTGCAATATATCTGAATTAAAAAAAATTACTGAATAGAGCATTAGATATGAAAACGAGAAATGGAACTATTTCTTAGCTAGCGCTCCTTCAGATAATTATTTTTGCATGAAAATCAAAACTTAAGCTTCTTTTGAATGTACTTTCATGAAAAGATAGTCTTTAGCTTGATCGCATCGTTTTTACAATGTTAGAGGGTTAGGAAAACAAGATGAGGTCGAAAAATAGTGCCAAAGCTGCGCCATAAACATGCTTGAGAATGGGAAATACGATCGATATGATTCCCAGTGCTTGTCTTTTTTTGATTTATTTATTAAAACATGACATCTGTCCTTTAAAATATCACTAACGAAAACAAATCTTACAAAATTTCTACCGTGCAACGTTTACTTCCTATTTTTCATATAACATTTCTAAGCTCTAGTATCTATTGATTGAAAAGAGCATCTATTGTACAAATTTATTTGGAAAAATCAACTTACTAGTATTTTTGATTCTATACACCCCTATACCTACATGCTTAAATAAACTGCTTTTCTTCGCTTTTTGCTTTTCTTGTACAATTGTGAGTAACAACAAGTGAAGAAAATGACAATTGAAATCTGAAATCAAAGAAAAGAAAAAACTTTTCGATTGAATCCCACTATTTAATATTTATTTGCAACAGATACGTAGTTCACCTACGACGTGCAGGCTTCATCAGTGTCTTATTTCAAAGCGTATACGTATCTGTCGCGAATAAATATTAAATAGTGGAATTTAGTCGGTAAAAGTTTTTTCTTTTCTTTAATTTCAGAGTTCGTATTCCACTAAGAGGCTTCAAAAACTTCAGACAATTGACATGTTTCTCACTTTTCTTGAATTTCATTGCAAATTTTAAAATTGCAAATTGTCATCACATACATTCATACATACATACACACATACATACATACATACATGCATACATACATACGTACATACATACATACCCAGCTAGCATTTTCATATGTATAAAACCTGATTTTATCCCCCTAGTGGTGAAAGGAACCTTTGTTATACGGTCTTACTTGCTATTTGAGATATAAATCGACACGTCTTCGGAAAATAATTCATCTATTGGTTAACGTTGCATTGTGCGTTGGTTTACATAAAATTTTTGAAAATTGAATAAGTTTACAAAATTTGAACAAAATAGAAGCACTTATAAATTTTGATTGTTCCTTTTCTCGTGAAATTGCTGAGTAAGTTGTTACTAATGTGGATAAGTGCAAGTAAAAGTAAGTTGTAAGAGCAAATATTATTCTTTAACATATACATTGCGTAGTAAAGGTCTAGCTTATAGGTTTTTGAACTATGCATAATTTCCTGTAATGCCATTCTATTTGATTCACATCAATAAAGTTTTCTTGAATAAATTTCATCAATTTTTATTGACCTTCGGTTAATCACGCTGTTGTATTTTGTACAACATGTGTAGGTTTTTGAATGCCATATTGTTATATAGTTACAAATCATTGTTTAACTAACGTATGTTCTTCAATAAACTTGTTATGAGCAAAACGTCAGAATTATTCGATGCATTAATACTTTAAATTGTTAGGGAAACATCAGCATAAACCGAAAAAAAAATCACAGGAACGAAGCAAACAGCATGTGAGGTATACCGCAATTGGCCTCAACTGGCATTTTCTCTCGTTTCTTTATATAGAAAAATGGTGTCTGTATGCAGCAAAACTACCAGCAAATGTAAAATGTTTAAAATGTATCCGTCTGTTGGTAGTCAAATAATTCGGAATCAAAATTAGGGTGTTTTTTAGATTCAAAGTTCTACAGATCCTAAACAAGCAGAGATAGAGGTATACTATATTCAGTGAAGTTGTGTATTTTTACTATTTGTACAACTTTGTAATACATGAAAAAGTCATACAACAATTACTAAATGAGCTGAAATAGAAAAACTGATTTCACAAATGCATTTTACAATAAATAAGATTTCTCTATCTTCGCTGAAGAGACAGAAGGTTACTGTCACAAATTTCTTGTAATAATATGCTCTAAAACATTGCAGAACACATCAATGTGTTAACAATAAATAACAAATAACAACAAATAACATTGAAAATGAAGAAATATATTTTTTTTATTTTACTTTTAGGGGAATTAGTCAAAATTTAAATTCTACCAGACGATAGAACATTCAGTTTCAAAAACCTCTTCCAAAGGTTTGATAAACATAAAACCAAGTTTTCCTAGTCAAAACTCTAGTGCGCACGTTTTCTTTGATTTTGGGCTATTGTGCGCGCGAGTAATTGTGTTACAAAAGTTAGCGCGAGTGTTCGAGGGTTAATATCTTTTGACCGGAAAAACCAATTCTTATGACATTTTGCATATATATTCGTAGTGTCAAAACCTCTCGTTTGACATTAAAATAATTGAAATTAGGCAAATTAACTTGGTTAAAATCATTATAAATTATAGTTAATTTTGGTGTGGTGAATACGGTTGCTCATAACTTTCAAACTAAACGTCCAATCAAAAAACAATTCAATAGTGATCTATCCGGCTATATTACCCTTCAAATGAAACTAATAACGCATAAATCGGCTTGGCCATCTCTGAGAAACAGGCGATCATTTGGACCTTCTCAAAACTGGTTTTTTAAGCGTAACTTTTAAACTGCATATTTGTCTTTGATGAAACTTGGTAGAAAGTTTAGCGATAGCAAGAGCTTTCATTTGGTACTAAGATCATTCAAATTGGTTGTGTAGTTCCGGAAAAAACCGTGTCACGTTGTTTTCACATTTTTGCCTATAACTTTTAAACGAAACGCCGTACCACGAAACAACTGAATTGGTGATATACTAGGCATAAATACCTTTCAAACAAAAGTAATAGCGGATGAATCGGTTCAGCCATCTCCGAGAAACAGGCGATAGAAAATGAGCTGCACACACATACATACACACACACACACACACATACAGACATTGCTCAATTCGTCGAACCCTATCGATTGGTATAAGACACTTGGCCCTCCGGGCCTTGGTTCTATTTCGCGTTTTTCGACCAATTTCTAAACCTTTGTTATATAGTATAACGAAGGTAAAAAAGGTAAAAATCAGCATTACGTACAGATATACATGCTAAATAAATCGTATTTCATGCGCAAAATTGGCATATCCGGACTATTTTGGAGGCGATATACGTGATTATGAATTATTTTGAGCGTTGCGACTATATAAGTATTTATATACGATAATATCCGATTAAGCGCGAGTCGCTCCGTACTACTCTACGATTTTGTGCTGAAAATCGTATGTATGTCAGTCATTATCATTATATACGACAAAAAATCAACTTGATCTCACTTTATCCAGCTTTAGTTACGATTTCGAGTTTGTTAGGAGATATTTACGATAGTTTTCGTACATTGATATACGAGTTGGTGCTCGCTGGGTACATACATACATACATATATACATACATACACACATCTCATACATTGAATACAATCAACATTTGATTGATATGTTTTGATTTCACACGTTTTAACGGTTTAATATACGGTGCTTAAGTGTTAAAGTTTGAATAACTTTTGAATGACCCGTCCGATTTTAAATAACTTGGTTTCGTTTGATAGGTCTCAGGAGTAATTTTCAAATAATCATAAAATGTGTGATGTTTTTCATTAAATTAATGCTTATATGTTACATAAATATGTTTTAAATACTATTTTTTCACATTTCTTTATGTAACTTTCAAACTACAAGTCCAATCGTCATGAAATTTGGAAGTTAAGGGTTTGCAAGGCTCCTCTTTCATATGCAATCAATTTTGTTCAAATCGGTTAAGAGACCTATGAGATAATGAAGTCCCATATTTTTCGTATTTTTAAACATAACTTTTGAACTAAAAGTCCGATCAGTATGAAATTCAATAGCGACCAATGGGACACCTAGACCTTTCATTTGACACTAAGAACATTAAAATCGGTCCAGCCATCTCCGAGAAAAGTGAGTGAGATTAAAAGCGTCACATACACACACACACACACACACACACACACACACACACACACACACACACACACACACACACACACACACACACACACACACACACACACACACACACACACACACACACACACACACACACACACACACACACACACACACACACACACACACACACACACACACACACACACACACACACACACACACACACACACACACACACACACACACACACACACACACACACACACACACACACACACACACACACACACACACACACACACACACACACACACACACACACACACACACACACACACACACACACACACACACACACACACACACACACACACACACACACACACACAGAAAATGCTCAGTTTTCGAAACTCGAAACTGAGTCGAATGGTATATAACATTCGGCCCGCAGGACCTTCTTTCCATTTCCCGTTTTCCAAGTGATTTCTATACCTTTATACTATATATTTATATAGTAGAAAGGCAAAACCATGAGTAAAAAACTTTGAGATGACCTGATATTCACATCAACTCATCGTGAAAGCCACGTGAATTTCAAATAGAATGACATTTCATAAGAGTTACCCTTTGATTAAACGTGTAAAACCAGTGAAATATTTATAAAAACTTACACCTTAATTTCATGTGGATTGCAACAGGATACGATCTAATGGTAAAACACGTGGATTTGCAGTGCGAAAGCAGTGACTACCATGTTGATTGAAGGTTTGTTGGAAAAACATGGTTGTTTAACGTGTTTCCCATATGAAATATTCCATTTCACGTTAAATCGAAGGGAAACGCTTTTGATACCCGAATGATTGACAAATGAAACAACATTATCAATATTTGGACGTTGAAATTCATGTGTAAGATCTCTTGGTAACGCCGTGTCTATTTTTATCAGTGTGGATACAGCGTACTACTTCCGACACTAGGTTTAATGTGCGGTAAGGAAGAAAAATCGCTTGCCGTTTTTTCGGAAGTCCAATTTAGTGCTGGATACACAATATTATGCAACTATTAATCCACCTATTTCGTCTGTGTTGATCAATTTTATATCCCGATTAATCAACCTATTTCGTTCGGAACTAGTCGATCGGAAATCACACTCTCGTTTTTCTTCTATCTTTTATTTAAAAAATTGTTACACAATAAAGTCTCTGCTCTCTCAGTCTCTGCTTTCTTGCCACTGCGATTCCGTTCAAGTCGTATCTCCTCGTGTAATGGCTTTAGCAGGTAGACTTTTTGTTTATCCTGAAACCCAGATCTTTATTATTGCTTCACTGTTAAAATTAGTAATTGTAATACCTTATGGCTCCTCGGCCGCTTCAGTAGCAACAAAACTTTTACCAGTTCGGGCGCCATATGAAGAACGCCCACGGGATAATCTTGAATATCCAAATGAAACCTAAGTAACAATGGTAGCTGAATTGCAAGAGCAATGGCTGTTTACGAGTTGGTTTAAGGCGATCAAAGCTGCTTAAAGTAAGCACTCAAATGGTGTTTAAATAAGCGATGTTTAAGCTACTTTAAGTTATTCAAACCAGTTCTCTTCCAAAAGCTGATAAACAAGGTTAATAGCGGATTTTTCTGCTAAACAATCTGCTTCTAAACAGCCATAAACATCAAACCGTTTTAAGGCTGCTTAAAAGTGTTAAAGTGTAGAGTGGAAGCTTTCATTAAACTCACAGCTTTCAAACTACTTGAAGGCTGCTTAAGGGTGTTAAAGTGGCTTTACAAACTTCTACCAAGTTTCCTTTCGGCTCACAGCACACATAGTGTCAGATCATAGAATTTCGCAATTCGGCTGACGGCAAAAGTTTGTCAGTTATCGACATTATCGACTGCTTCACGCTAGGCGGGCTAGGCTTCAGGTGTAAAGATATTCTCACTGTCTGTTCTGCAGATGCAAATGGGGCGGATCATACGGTGAGTGATTATGGATCAAAAGATGGCGGGTTCAATTCCCGGAAAAAGACTTGCATTTTTAATTAGTTAGCTTACTTATACGAATTAAAGTTATTCGAAATTAAAAATATATCGCGCTCGACAATGTTCACGGCAAAATAAAAATAAGACGCGTTCTATTTTTTTAATTTAAAAATAGATTTTTTTTGGCTGCATAAAGGTTGATGAAGCGTTGATTAAGCGACTGGGAAAGTAGATTGCAAAACTATTTCTCGTTCTAAAAATAGAATTGACAGCATTGCGCAAATTGGCTATTTAAAAGCGCAAAAAAGTTTCTATTGAGCTTCATTGCAGCTTCGAAATCAGCTATTAATTAGCCTGAAGCTCGATAAAATCACCAGATTTAGAGGTTTAAGAGCTGAAAAAAGGTTTTTGCCTTTCTACTATATGAAAATATAGTATAAAGGTATAGCAATCACTCGAAAAATCGAAAATCGAATGAAAGCCTAGCGGGACGAATGTCGTATACCATTCGACTCAGTTTCGAAAACTGAGCGTTTTCTGTGTGTGTGTATGTGTGTGTGTATGTGTGTGTATGTGTGTGTGTATGTGTGTGTATGTGTGTGTGTGTGTGCGTGTGTGTGTGCGTGTGTGTGTGTGTGTGTGTGTGTGTGTGTGTGTGTGTGTGTGTGTGTGTGTGTGTGTGTGTGTGTGTGTGTGTGTGTGTGTGTGTGTGTGTGTGTGTGTGTGTGTGTGTGTGTGTGTGTGTGTGTGTGTGTGTGTGTGTGTGGAACGCTTTTGATTGAGCCAACATTTCTCGAAGATGGCTGGACCGATTTTAATGATCCTAGTGTCAAATAAAAGATCTGGGTGTCCCATTGTTCGCTATTTAATTTCATACTGATCGGACTTTTAGTTCAAAAGTTATGTATAAAAATACGAAAAATATGGGACATCATTATCTCATAGGTCCCTTAACCGATTTGAACAAAATTGATGGCATATGAAAGGGGAGTCTTTCGAAACCTTAACTTCAAGATTTCATGACGAATGGGCTTGTGGTTTGAAAGTTACATAAAGAAATGTGGAAAAACTGTATTTAAAACTTTGTAGGAAACATCCTACAATTTATTATCATTTGAAAGTTACTGTTGAGATCTATAAAACGAAACCAAGTTACTGAAAATCGGACGATTGATTCAAAAGTTATTCAAACTTTAACACTTAAGCGCCGTATATTAAACCGTTAAAATGTATAAAATCGAAATAAATCAATCAAGATTGTATTCAATGTATGTGTTATGCATGTGTATGTATGCATGTATGCGTGTATGTATGTATGTATGTATGCATGTATGTATGTATGTATGCGTGTATGTGTGTATGTATGTATTCGCGATTTGCAATTTTAAAATTTGCATAGAAATACAAGAAGAGTGAGAAACATTTCAATTGTCATTTTCTTTACTTGCTGTTACTCGCAATCGGACGAGCAAAGCAAAAAGCGAAGAAAAAAATTTGATTTAATCATATAGGTATAGTGGTGTATAGTATTGAAAATACTAATGAGATTTGAAACAAATTTTGCGCCTCAATAGATGCTTTTTCAATCAATAGATACTAGAGCTTAGAAATTTTATATGAAAAAGAGGAAGAAAGGTTACTAATAATTCTGTACGATTTACGAATACGAATAAATATGGGTCCACTCATACCAGCAAAAATAACAAGCGCCGAAAATTATATCGATCTTATTTTCCATCCTCAAGCATGTTTATGGCGCTACTTTTCTTTCTTTGATCTCATCATTTCCTAAAACATCTAACGGGCAATATCGCATAAACGATACGATCAAGCTAATGACTATTTTTTCATTAAAGTTTATTCAAAAGAAGCTCAAGTTTTGATTTTTATGCAAAAATAATTAACTGAAAGAGCGCCAACTAAGAAAAAGTCCAATTTCTCTTTTTCGTTTTTCATATCTAATGCTCTACTCAGTTATTTTTTCAAATTCAGATCAGAAATCTTTTTTCTTATATTTAAAAATGTCAAGTTAATTATAGATGTTCCTGAGAAATTAAAAAATAATTATTGCGACAGTAGAAAGGCTAGGTCACACCGCTAGGTGGATTAATTCGGGTTTTTATTTCTAAACCTAGACCATAGATCAGCCACAGGTTGAATAAAATCAGCTATAAAAGCGTTTGATTAGCCTGGAATTGTTACTTGGGAAGCCATCGACTTGTTTGGTTTTCACTGAAATCAATGAACTATGTTATATATAATTCTAGAATTTATTGCACATCCGAAACAAACTTCCCAAAATTTCCGCTGCATCTCTGCTCACAAGAACCTTCTTTTCTAAGTAGACTGTAAGCGCAACTAGGAAAATTACCCGCTGGGTAATGTGTAACACTGCTATCCACTAGGAATCACCCAACATGCCGCATCTAGCACACACACAACTTATATTCAAAGAGGTTAACTACGCACTGAGGGATAAGATTATCGTACGATGGCAACATGCCCGAACTCACTGCGCATACGAACCGAAGAACGAACAGCAAGCCTTCGGGGTTCGGGATGGCGCCGGGGGATGGCTTTCACGATACGTGCAATACACTTATTTATTAGGTGGCTGAATACCACACATCTTCCCTCTACTCTCAAGGAAAGAAAGCAACGGTCTTGGTCAATTGGGCTATAACCGCACAGCCCAACCTTCTCCCTCAACCTGGGATGGAAGCTGACTTGCCGGTTCCCTTTCCTCCTAGCACGTTGACGTAAAAGTACCATGTTCAGCTGAACTACCGGTTAATCCCTTCAAATATTCTTCAATATCCCTGACAAAAGCTGCATAGCTGCCGGTTTCGCCGCAAACAGGTTTTAGCTCAGCTGCTCGAACGATGCCCTGAAGGTCATCTCCCACCGAATAAATATAGTAGTTGGGAACGCCTAACTGGGCTGGGTCATTTGCATTTGCAGCGATTTCAAAATTGTCGTAATATTTCGTCCAAGTTTCCCACATTTTCGTTTTGCGAATCGCCAGTGTACTCCACGCTGTTCTCGTCAGGACTACTGATACGAACAAACCGGCCTGGAGAAAACACTTGGCTGTCCTCCGATTCACACGAATGCTCCCTATCGCTTCCGTAAATCGGAGCAGGACCGTATCTACCTGGACTAAACATTGTCTCATATAAAGCAAAATTTCTCGTTATGATGTAAAACAAAGGTAAAACTTGGTCTGAAATATAAGCAAACAAGCATAATCTTGTAATTAGCTTCAAAATTTACTTTCACAGATAAAAATTCTCCATGGATATAATTTATAATTGAAAGTTTCTAAATTTTTGGTTATTTAAACTTTCACCATATATAGTAAACTATATCATCCTGTTAATCTCGCAAAATTTGCTTTCTTGCAATAGCTTCAAGCCAAATTGCTTGTGTGCTCTACTCGCCCTTTTCGCTTATTTACCCAAAATAATATGGACGGCGTTTTCCTCGTTACGAACCAGATAATAGTTCTTAGCAATGCTCGTCCCGAGTTATTAATCAATTCCATGAATGCTCGTCCCGAGCTATCAAAGTACTTTTGAACATGCTCGTCCCGAGCTGGCAACCAATTTTACAATTACTCGTCCCGAGCTAAAACACGTTGCTGCAAATGCTAACTGAACTAACAACTTTGCCAATGCTCGTCCCGAGCTAAGAGTCAATTTTGCAATTGCTATATAAATGCTCGTCCCGAGCTTTAAAAGACACATTACAAATACTCGTCCCGAGTTATATAACGTCACTGCAAATGCTCGTCTCGAGCTAAAAAAAAACTTTACAAATGCTCGTCCCGAGCTAACAAAGTTTCCTGCGTCTTCATATACATAATCAAATCTTTTGTGCCATCGTGCACCAAAAACTACCACTGCTCGTCCCGAGCTGATATCGACTCTCACTATTATCGCATTTCTTGGAAGCGATGAAAAGAAAAAAAGAATGGCGTAGTATCGTACCGAGTACTTTTCCACACACGGCAGCCATTTTCTCGTGCAGATTTCCTGTTCAATTTGCACAATCGTTTATTCGGATATTTCAGTGCTTAATTCAGCCACACATTGGATGATTCCCAGAAGCCATGATTTATTTTTGCCGCTGTCCGATAAGTTATATGCTATTAATTAGATAAGCAGCAAAAAACCTGTCGCGGTCGCCAAATGTGTAACACTGCTATCCACTAGGAATCACCCAACATGCCGCATCTAGCACACACACAACTTATATTCAAAGAGGTTAACTACGCACTGAGGGATAAGATTATCGTACGATGGCAACATGCCCGAACTCACTGCGCATACGAACCGAAGAACGAACAGCAAGCCTTCGGGGTTCGGGATGGCGCCGGGGGATGGCTTTCACGATACGTGCAATACACTTATTTATTAGGTGGCTGAATACCACACAGGTAAGAAAGTGCCAGTGATCGTTGTATCGGTAATACTGCCCTGCCGGAATCAGAGCGGCTAAGCCTGGGTTAGACCCAGGTTCGGCAGCTGCTTCCTTGATAAGTTTGCAATATGCGTTTTATCCTTTGCTATGCAATGGCCTCTGATTGTACCGTCACTGTCAACTGCAAATAAAGCACAATTCAAACCGTTCGTACCTACGAAAACACTTTGTTAAAATTGTTGACTAAATACTTACATTCGAACATTGTAAAATTACCAACTATTGATGCAAACTCCACAAACATCATCCCGTAGCGCCATTTTCTCGATGCTCAGATTTGTCAACAGGTATATACAGGTATTTCTATACAGGCTCAATCGATTTTTCGACCGATTTAATAGAGACCCAACGATAACAGATTAAATTCGCCAATAAATCGGGTTACGGGTCTGGTGACGAAAACCGACCCCGTTTGATGATTGATCGGTGCACTTAATTGACAAACTAATCCTTGCAAACTAAACCAACTATTTAACCGATTTAATTGATACCCTACGAAAACAGATTAAATTCGCCAATAAGTCGAGTGACGAAATGAACCTACCCAGGTAACCAATAAGCATTTCCAATGCAATTTAAATGCAAGCCAATAACCATTTTGTATCTGTGTGAAAAAAACCAGTCCGTATTTTTTTTTTTGTTTTACTGGTTTATTTTTATAATAATTATCATATAGGTAAATCGTCTACCTCAAACCTCCGTAGGGGTAAGAGGTGGGCCCATCATCATCATCATCATCATCATCATCATCATCATTTAAGTTGCCTTAAATGCTACTTAAATGCTATTTTGGCAAAATATGCGGCTACTTTACTGCTAGCCCTCTTATAGTGCTGGCAATGCTTATTTGCAGCTAGTTACCGACAAGAAGATTTTAAATAGAATTATGGATGCCAATTTACAACAGTTATGCAGTCAAAAGGCTGATAAACAGCAACCTGCAGTATAA
Organism: Sabethes cyaneus; assembly: GCF_943734655.1. NCBI lineage: Eukaryota > Metazoa > Arthropoda > Insecta > Diptera > Culicidae > Sabethes > Sabethes cyaneus. The sequence goes on from NC_071354.1 coordinate 128,704,258, forward strand.
AACGCCAGGGATGCTAATAAACGATTGATTTACTGCTTATACTAATGCTTATTGGTTACCTGGGTACCTACGAAACCCGACGATGTGGGTTGATTAGTAGGTTGATGTCTTAGGCACCCTATTTTGTCGGTAGACGCGTAAAATGCCATCTGTGAAACTTTTTATGGGGAAGGCCAAGGGGTTTCCAGTAAGGCGTAAAAGTGCGTAGTAATCAGAGATTACTTTTGTAATCATTTACGAATTAATTAGGTAATCAATGGTAATCAGGAGAGTAATCAATGATAATCCTCAGTAATCATTGTTAATCACAATTAATTTATAGTAATCACAAGAGATTGATTACTGGTAATCAGAGGTAATCAGTAAAGTAATCAAAAATAATTTTTTGCAAAGGTGCGTAGTAATAATCATTGCTGTTGGAAACCCCTTGGGGAAGGCCAATGCATACGGATTTTACTACGTTGCGGAAATTTGACAGAAAACCCATGGAAAAACTGTCAAATTGCCGCAACATATTGCGATTATTATCTAAAATTTTTCTTTCGCCGGTTTAGTTGTGCGCCTAACAGTTGCGCGCAGCTTTGTTCTGGTCGCTCGCAGTCAAAGTATTTCTTTTACACTCACACGAAATCTCGGAAGAAACTGTCAACGCAGGAGTGATGAGAAAAGCAACAATATTTCTCTCTCCCTCATCAGCTGAATGCTAGGGTAGCTTGCTTCGTATTTGCCCGTTCAAGCATGAACAAATTTTTTACAAACACAATCAGCATTTAAATTTTATCTTTTTCGGTTAACGTAAGACCACAGAGAACAGATTAACAGGCTCGAAGGAAGTAATCGATTTTTTGTGTGTAAAATCTGTCGGTAGCGCCCTCCAGAAATAGTTTGCCAAACGCATCAAAAACATCCATGTACCTTTATCAATATTTCTTTGTGCTGGCGTTACATAGCAGCGATGGCAGCGACATCAAGATTTAGTTTGCCACTTACTGCTCGAGGGGTGCTCTATTGAAGGATTACTCGTAGATTACATAAAAACCTTTTACACACTTTTTGTCAATTACCTGGTAGTCTCAATTCTCTGTGGTAAGACATTGTAACTGTGTTGTTTGTAAGTCTGTACGTAATAGAACAAAACAAATGTTATCTTAGCAAAGAATAAGAGCATAAACATATAGAAAACTTACACGTGCTTACACTGTCAATAATACATGATTTACCTTTGCGCACAACTATATCACAGACAAACAGACATAACACTCGTTTTCCATTCATCGTACCGATGAAACCGTCATTTCAAATTTGGGCTTAGTTGGGAATGTCTCCGTTTTGGTCAAAGTGGCGCTTTTTGACGAAAGAAGGGGAATTCCCCATAAAAAATACTTGCTACTTCGAGGGACACTCATATTGCCATTTGATATTTGGGAATGTCGATCATAGATGGTGCTAGTGTTCAGGCTAAATGTGAGGTACGATAATTTTTGTTGATTTTTCTTCCAAGAGTTATGTCTGTTTGTCTGTGACTATATAAAGCTGAAAAACGAAATATTTTCTCGGGAAGCACAATATATAAAGCTGAAAACGAAATATTTTCTCGGGAAGCACAATAGTGAAATCCGTATGCATTGTGTTTGGGGTTTTAGAGTGACTATGTAGTCCACCCCATCATCATCTCTATAACGAGCTGCAGTGAACGTCAGCGACAGCATGTCCTGGGCTCAAAATTTGATAGCGGGCCCAAATCAGACTGCTGGCAGTTGAGTTTTGAGTGAAACGCAGTGCTGACATGCTAACTCATTTTCGCACACACGAGATGTTGGCAGCAAAAACATGGTTCCCTGCCGAGAACAGATTAACAGGCTCGAAGGAAGTAATGATTTTTGTGTGTAAAATCTGGCGGTAGCGCCCTCCAGAAATAGTTTGCCAAACGCTTAAAAATGTATCCATGTACCTTTATTTATATTTCTCTGTGCTGGAGGTACATCAACCCGGTAACAATGTGACAGCTCCCATACTAATCAAACGTACCTAAAACTGCTGGTTCATGGTTCACGACAGATGTTTGAAAGCGGCGTAAATATCGAAGAAAGAGTTTATTATCATTTGTTTTGGCAAAAAATCCCTTGTGCATATAAGGCCGTTCGCAACGCAAAGTTACAAATATGTTATAAACTGCTCGACAGTTTTACTATTTCCAACTGTCAAAAATAAAACTAGATCGTGTACTACGCAACGCCTGTTTTAAAAAACTTCAGCGCCTACACCTTCTTTCTGTGTGTTTGTTTCGTTTGTACACGACGACGTATGACGTTTTCATTGATGCATATTCGTTCGGCGTGGAGGGAGGTAATGTTTGTTGCATATTATTATTTATTTTGATTAAATATATAATACATTAGATATATTATATTTTTTCAGGTCGGTTATTTGAATGAAGTTAATCCAAGTCACCAATCGCAGTAAGCCACGGCTATGAACGATGTCCTCGACGACGCATCCGTGTCTGATAAAAAGAGCCAGTAGCACCGACTATTGCCAAGCTAATGATGTGTACAGCCAATTCGAAGGCATGCCCTGTGAATACCGATAACTATCCAGGTTCTATGCGCTGGTGTTTTTATCACACAGAAGAACAGTTGAATGAATTAATCGAAAGCCTCAATTCACATGCATTACGAGAAAAGTTTCTTCTGGAAAATTTGGGAAACTAAAAAGAATTAATTCTGTTTCATATAAAATACTGTCCTATCGAAAAGGTCACTGCCCCGTCAACTCAGCGTGATGAGGTGATGGCTAGAAACATTGAAATGTACAGTAAAAAGTATGATTCACCAAATTTCAATCATGAATCAGGAACATATGCGAATGTAACTTACGAAACATCGTTACGGGAAAATATATTGGAACTGGAATCAAGGATTACAAAAGGTTATTAAGGTTCCATAAAAGTTAGTGATCGTGATGAGTGGCGTGAAGCGATCGAACATTTTGAATATAAACAACTTTCCGAACCTCTAGTTTGGGGCTCGAACCGTGTGATGGCCATTAAAGAAAAAAAAGAAGATCAAGAAGAAACCGACGAAGTATCGAGGATGGTGATTCAGATGACGAGATAATGAAAATAAATCGATTACACATTGCAAACATCCTAGATATGACCTAGATAATAACACTATGCTTGAGTCGGAAAATTCAGATGAAGCTATTTCGCTTCATGATCCAGTTCTTTGGTATAAAAAGGTACATTCACTGGCACAAATTACAAATTGGACAAGGTATAGATTGCAAATTTTTTCGCTACCCTTTCGTCATTGAAAAACAAACAAAGGATAAAGCAACAGTGGCAAAAAAGATAGTAAAAGGGCAAACAAATTTAGCCGGTTGGGAAGCAACATTAATGAGAGCAACAAGTTTTTCACAAATTTTCGAATACTACAATGACTTACCCGAAGTTACGGTAAAAGAAATCAACAAAACCAAGAGCGATACAGGTTCGGAGGAAACGAAAGCTCTTCGTGATCATCTGTCAATCGGTTCCGAGGAGAGTGAATAGCGCCGAATCAAAAAAAGCAACAGCAAACGCAAACATAAAAAGACGTCCCGTCACGACAAGCATTCCAATGATTCACCTAAAACGAACCCAAAGGTTAGTATCAACTATCAACACGATAAGTCAAAATATGTTTTTAACAAGTTTTCCGGAATTTCAGCCAAAAGCTCGCAGCCCGGATGTGGTTTTTGTTTCCACTATAACGGACCCGCAGAATTCCCAACACAGCAATGCTGAGAGCCACAAAGGACAGCAACCGTTATCGATCAAAGTCGCACGAAGTGGTAGCCGGCTTGTATCGTATGGCTCAACTTCCAATTCAAATCAAAGTAATTCAAACCCAGCGGCACCGGCCATCCGGCCGGCAGATGCTGCCCACGAACCGGCTCGTAAACCGATTTTGGAAATAAACCCTATCAATCCGGATAACGCAACTTTCATAAAGTACAGCCAAAAGGTACAGGTTACCTGCGTAGTTAGCCCGAGCAAGTTCTATGTGATCACGAATCAAAAGCAGTTCTTGATCATAAACGAACTGTGCGAAATCGATTCAGAAAAGGTGGAGGAACCGGAGAAAATTAAGGTCGGTTCAATGTATCTGGCACAACCGATTGCCGAACGCAGCTGGTACCGGGCGAAGGTACTAAACCGGGGCAAGCACGGAAAGCTGTACGAAGTTTGCTTCGTCGATTACGGACGTACGGACGAAATCGCGCGGGCACTTTCGCGAAATGACCGAGGAACTGCAGGCAACCGAACCGCTTGCCTGCGAGTGTTCGCTGTTCGATCTGGTTCCGGCGGCTGGTGCCGGCTGCGAATGGAGTCCCGAGGCGCGTCAGTTGATGATCGATTTCATCGATAAGTAAGTGTTGCTATGTTTTAATATTTGCTGAGATTTTTAAGTATTTTTTATTTTAAAATTAAATTTGCAGCCAACACACCTTGCCAACACATGATAATGTACGTGGTACAAAACGCAGCAAGCCCTGACCCGTTGCAGGTGGATTTGATTTCGCAAACTGTCGATAACCCTAAATCGTTGCGCGGTGCACTGATGTATCTAAAAGTGGCCAAAAGCGAATCGAATCCGAAGCCTGCTGCCGCTGCCGCAGCTGCATCCGGCAGCGCCAAATGGTCGCCCGATGCGCAAGCTAGGATTAACCAGCTGGAAAAGAGCCTGCAGAAGTGGAACGCAGAATACAAGCGGCAGATCAAGCCCCGCGAACTGGAGCTGGACGATGTGTTTAAGGCCCGGATAACGTGCTCGGTTTCACCGAGCGAATTTTTCATCCGCAAGAACGCCTGGCAGGAGCAGTTCGACCGGATGCAGCGCCAGCTGGCCGAGTATGTCGTGAAGGAAGCGAAAATTGCCTACCTTCCACACGTTGGAATGGTTTGTGCATTTGCCGATTGCTGTAGCAGTTGATAACCGTGATAATGGACGTGCGACATTCGGTTTTATTTTTGTTTTGTGTGTCGCAAGCACGTGGCACGTGGTGCGCTGTGAACGCACATTGATGCGCTATACAGCGTACCACTTGCGACGTAGTTGCGACACACAAAAAAACGAATGTCGCACGTGGATTATTACGGTTTTCAGTTCCAACAGCAAATATGAGGCCATTTAGTGGTCACGATCGGCGGAGCGTATAGCCTGTATGATTTTCAGGCGGAAGTGCAACGCGACTGACTGGAGGAAACGAGATTGGATCTTCAATTCGGCATTCGACCAGCAGGCCGATTTTGCTGTCGCCCACCAGCAGAGGATGTAAGAGACATTAAAGAAAAAGACGATAGGATCAATCACTGCCAGCTTGACTACACGCTTAAACGATTCTACCTGTAAATTGGTCGGATTTAGTTAAAGTTAGGTTGAAACTACTCAAAATGCCCTTAAAGTGTACAAACTCAGATTTTGAGTAGTTTTTCAACCAAAAAATTGGTAGAAGGAACTTAAAATTACGTTATTTGTCATAGAGAATAATTCAATTATCGGTAGCAAGTAGCCAAAATTGGTTGAAATTTTTACCCAAAGTTTGAGTTTGTACACTTTAAGGGCATTTTGAGTAGTTTCAACCTAGCTTTAACTAAATCCGACCTATTTACAGGTAGAATCATTTAAGAGTGTAGGCTGATGCCGCCAAAGGTATCCCGGATGTATTGCGCATAAACCTGGGACCAAAAGGAATCATGAAAATGTAAGTAGCACGTTTTTATATCTGCCCTTCAGGTGAAATTACTATTTTTTTTGTTGATTATAATTGACAGAATTAATTATTTAGGGGTCAATGCCGGCGTAGTGATTAGCATTCATACCTTTCACGCATAACTGTCCCATGTTACATTTGGTTATTTTCGACATTTTGTTGTTTAACGTTATAATTCTATATATATTTTTATAATATGAATCGAAAACATGGTGTTTATACTAGAAAAACTCGAAAAAATTTGAAGCCAATTTGTCCCACTGGAAAAATGGACGCATATTTGTCTCGCTGCATATACCTTTTCATATAAAATGGTTTCAAGTTGTATACAAAATTTAATGAAGTTTTTCAACATTATCTCAAAGAGGGATGAATAATAACATGAAAACTAAGTAATTTTAGAAAAATCAGTTTTTCAACTTTGAGTGCGATTTTCTCATTTTCGTGTTTTGTTTTGTAACATGGGACAGATATGCTTCCGGCGGTAGCTAAGCTGTAAAGAGACTAATAAAAAAAATTCTTCAATATTGTGTTATAGCTCAATAAAAGGTTTTAACATTTTTTTGTTTGGTCGGAAATTATCTAAAATCATTGGCGTAACTAGCGCTCATTTCTAGGGAGGGCTATAGCCCCGGATTTTTTTTTCGCCCGTTGTATTGGTCGGCCAAGTCAATTTTTCTAGGGGGGGCTAAATCTCTCCTAGGGGGGGCTTAGCCCCCCCTAGCCCCCCCCTAGTTCCGCCAATGTCTAAAGTACGTACAGAGTTAAATCTAACCTCGCTTTTTTCACACTGGTTTCTAGCTCCGATGACATGAGGATTGCAAAGGATGTAAACATTTTCATGAAATGTAGATCCAGACGGCAAGATTTGAAAGGCAAAACTGATTTATTAGTCTAGGGTCTAGGCAAACGCTGGTGCTGTGCTAGTCATTCTGAAGGTTCCAAGATTGAACATATTTTATTTTTCAAATAAACAGTACAACATCATTAAAATGCAGACATATTCCTAGTTGCTTCAACTATTATTACAAACAATCACAATAAAGTTTAATTATTGAAATAATACTACCTAAGATTGACTAAAAAATATTTTTGTCTAATTATTCGTAATAAAATACTATAAAAAGGAACAACTGTCAAAAAGCAAAATTACTGGTACTTAAAAACTTAGTTTAATATGGATTATTCAGTTATGAAACTATAGTTGTTTCAACTATACTTTAGTTGTTTTTTAGCTATTTATAACTAGAAATAAAGGTAATTTGAAACATATATTAGTTCTTTTTAGCATTTTTCTCTTTGTGTATTTATCAAGTGTATGGTATTTAGCTGTGCAGTATTAATCATATATTTATCATATAAATGTTACGTGAATTTCTGTGATGCATTTTGCAATCTGTTATTATTTCGTCGTCGTCAGATTAGATCACTCATTACCAATTACCCCGGCATCTCACAAGTTGCAAGTCGCTTTCAATCTGGTCGAGCCATCTAGCACGTTGGGCCCATATGCTCCTGGTGCCGGTGTAGTTACTGAAGAGAGCCGTTTTCGTCGCATTGTCGTCCTTACAACCTGTCCGGCCCACCGTATCTTACCGACCATCGTCAGATGCACGACGGAAATCTCTCAAAAGAGCTCGTGTTTCATCCATTTTCAGTTTTTCTACTTCGCCAAATATCGTCAGCAGTACCTTTCGCTCGAACACGGCAAGGGCACGTAGTCTGCTTTAGTACCGATACCATATTTCTTAATTCAGCCGCTCCCTCCGAAGAGGTAGGGATGGGAGTTGTTGGCTGTGGAACACTTTGGGGCCTATTTTATCCCTATTGGAACGTGGTACGCATTATTCGGCCGTTCACCAACGTTAGCATTTACCAATTTAATGAATCAATTATATTTATAGCCATTCAATCACATCCTGCATGGTAACTACGCAGAATTTATACTAAGAGGAGGGTGGAAGAGAATCATATCCTGAAGTTGCTTTTTACGCATATTTTGCAATTAACGGTGTTACGAGGTTTGATTTTTTTTTTCGAAAATTTCGGAATTTGCGCGATTTTTTACGCAAATTTTGAAATTTTGTGTTTTTTAAGCCGAAACTTGCATAAAGAGCGTCTTGAGTGTATTATATTTCAACGTAAATGTGACCTGAATTATTTTTGAGTGTTATTTAATTGGGAGCGCATACGGTTAAAATTTTCGATAAGACAATACAGGAAAATGGAGGACTTCAGCAGTTTTGTGTTGGAAGAATATATGGATGATAGTGAGCTGGAAGTTGTTCTGTCCGAAATGGATGGTAAGTTATTGAAATGATAGGTCTGTGGATAGAATAATAAACATATATATTTTTTATTATTAGAGAGCGCTTTATACGTCGGGCACCGGACGAGATCATACATACACCGCGATTTTGTCGAAGCAGAAAGAATCCTCTTCGATGATTACCTCGGCGAGAATCCCAGGTATAACGACAGGATGTTTTTGAGGAGGTTCCGCATGACGAAGGAGATGTTCTGGCGCATTTCCGATGGCCTAAAGAACCACGATTTTTTCAAACAAAAAATCGATGCCGTCGGAAAGCGCGGACTCTCCACCGTCCAGAAAGTGTGCGCAGCGGTACGGATGCTGGCATACGGGACCTCCTCAGACTCCGTCGACGAATACCTTAAAATGGGAGATTCAACGGCAATGTTGTGCCTAAAGGAGTTTTGCTCCTCGGTAATCGCAGTGTTTGGTGATCGTTATCTACGGTCACCAAACGCTGCAGATATTGAGCGACTCCTCCAAGAGGGCGAAAAAAGAGGGTTTCCCGGTATGCTTGGTAGCATCGACTGCTGGCACTGGCAGTGGGACAAGTGCCCAACCGCCTATAAAGGTAAGCAGTATTTTAGATGAATGACGACAATACATAAAAAATAACTTACGCAATAAACCCAAATGTATGTAATCTATACCCATAAAAAATAATTTCTGTCTGTCTGTCCTATGTTCCTTATAGAATCGAAATCTACTGAACCAATCGGCGTAAAAATTTGCCTGTAGGGGTTTTTGGGGCCGGGGAAGGTTCTTATGATAGTTGGAGATCCCCTCCCTTTATAAGAGGGGGGGCTCCCATACAAATAAAACACTAATTTCTGCATAACTAGAGAAATAATTAAGCAATTGGAACCAAATTGGGCACGTGGGTATTTTTGGAAGCAAGAATTTTTTCTATGGTGATGTTTCCCCTCTCTAGAAAGGGAATTCTGACCCCTCTCCCCTTTAAGAGGGGGGCTGAAATACAAATTTCCTCATAACTCGAGAACTGATCAAGCAAATGGAACCAAATTTGGCATGTGGGGGATTTTGGAGTCTTGAATTTATTTTATGATGGTTAGAGACCTCTCACCCCTGTGGCGATTTAAATGCTTATTGGCTTGCATTTGAATAGCATTGGTGATGCTTATTGGTTACCTGGGATGCTTTCATAGTTACGTAACTGCCAAAATGATCATGCCACCTGATGTTGAACTCCTCAGAAACTTGCAAAACTCGAGATTGTGTCAAAGATCATCCGAGATTCATAATTTATGAACAACACAATTAATTTGTGGCAATATGTAGTTTGTTGGGTCAGCTAGTCTATACCTATAAAGAAGGATTTCTGTCTGTCTGTCTGTCTGTCTGTCTGTCCGTATGTTCCTTATAGAATCGAAAACTACTGAACCAATGGGCATGAAAATATGCATGTAGAGGTTTTTTGGGGCCAGGAAAGGTTTTAGTGATGGTTAGAAACGGCTCCCCCCACTAAGAGGGGGGGCTCCCATACAAATGAAACACAAATTTCCTCATAACTCGAGAACTAATCAAGCAAATGGAACCAAATTTGGCACGTGGGTGTTTTTGGAGACAAAAATTTTTTCTATGATGAATTGGGACCCCTACCCACTTTAGAAGGGGGGGTTCCTATACAAATAAAATTCAAATTTCCTCATAACTCGAGAACTAATCAAGCAAATAGAACCAAATTTGGCATGTGGAGGTTTCTGGAGGCAAAAATATTTTCTATGGTGAATTAGGACCCCTCCCAACTTTAAGAGGGGGTGCTTCTACACAAATAAAATACAAATTTCCTCATAATTCGAGAACTAATCAAGCAAATGGAACCATATTTGGCATGTGGGTGTTTTTGGAGGCAACCATTTTTTCTATGATAAATTAGGACCCCTTACCTTCTTAAGAGGGGGCTCTCATACAAACGAAATACAAATTTCCTCATAACTCTAGAACTAATCAAGCAAATGGAATCAAATTTATCATGTGGGTGTTTTTGTAGGCAAGAATATTTTCTATGGTATATTTTCTATGGATTTCCCCACTTTAAGAGGGGGGGGGGGGCTTCTATACAAATGAAAAACAAATTTCCTCATAACTCGAGAACTGATCAAGCAAACGGAACCAAATTTGACATGTAAGTGGTTTTGGATGCAAGATTTTTTTCTATGGTGAATTGAGACCCCTCTCTTCTTTAGAAAGCGAGTTATGGCCCATCTCCCCTTTAAGAGGGTGGGCTTCCATACAAATGAAATGCAAATTTCCTTATAACTTTATAACTTGAGAACTAATCAAGCAAATGGAACCAAATTTGGCATGTGGGAGATTTTGGAGTCTTGAATTTATTTTACGATAGTTAGAGACCTCTCACCCCTGTGGTAGGGGGATATGGACTCTCATACAAATAAAACAGAAATTTTTGCGAAACTCAAAAACTAATCAAACTCGAGAAATTTGAGACTCTTCCATAAAACATTAGTCAATACAAGACCACAAAAACTATCTATAGTAACACTAGATCATTCAGGACGAGACGGTCGCGAGTGTTGCCTGTGACCCGCCGTCGGAAGCGCCGCCCACTGGGGGGCTTGCAAAACTCGAGATTGTGACAAAGATCATCCGAGATTCATGATTTATGTACAACACAGGTTAATTTGTGGCAATACGAAGTTTGTCGGGTCAGCTAGTCTATACCTATAAAGAAGGATTTCTGTCTGTCTGTCTGTCTGTCTGTCTGTCTGTCTGTCTGTCTGTCTGTCCGTATGTTCCTTATAGAATCGAAAACAACTGAACCAATCGGCATGAAAATATGCATGTAGAGGTTTTTTGGGGCCAGGAAAGGTTTTAGTGATGGTTAGAAACCCCTCCCCCCACTAAGAGGGGGGGCTCCCATACAAATGAAACACAAATTTCTGCATAACTCGACAACTAATCAAGCAAATAAAACAAAATTTGGCATGTGGGTGTTTTCGGTGACAAGAATTTATTCTATGGTAAATTGAGACCCCTCCCCTCTTTATAAGGGGAATTATAACTCCTCTCCTCTTTAAAAGGGGGGGATTCCATACAAATTTCCTCATAACTCGAGAACTGATCAAGCAAATGGAACCAAATTTGGCATGTGAAGGTTTTCGAGGGCAAGAATATTTTCTATAGTAAATTAGGACCCCTCTCCACTTTAAGAGGGGGGGCTCCTGTACCAAAGAAACACAATTTTCCTCATAACTCGAGAAGTAATTAAGCAAATGGAACCAAATTTGGCATGTGGGTGTTTTTGGAGACAAAAATTTTTTCTATGATGAATTGGGGCCCCTCCCCTTTTTTGGAGGGGGGGGATCCTATACACATGAAATACAAATTTCCTCATAACTGAAGAACTAATCAAGCAAATGGAACAAAATTTGGCATGTGAAAGTTTTCGAGGGCAAGAACATTTTCTATGGTAAATAAGGACCCCTCTCCACTTTAAGAGGGGGGGCTCCTATACAAACGAAATACAAATTTCCTCATAACTCGAGAACTAATCAAGCAAATGTAACAAAATTTGGCACGTGGGTGTTTTTGGAGACAAAATTTTTTTCTATGATGAATTGGAACCCCTCCCCACTTTAGGAAGGGGGGCTCCTATACAAATGAAATGCAAATTTCCTCATAACTCGAGAATTAATCAAGCAAATGGAACCAAATTTGGCATGTGAAAGTTTTCTATGGCATGAATATTTTTTATGGTGAATTAGAACTCCTCCCCACTTTAAGAGGGGGGGCTCCTATACAAACGAAATACAAATTTCCTCATAACTCGAGAACTAATCAAGCAAATGGAACCAAATTTGACACGTGGGTGTTTTTGGAGACAAAATTTTTTTCTATGATGAACTGGGACCCCTCCTCACTTTAGGAGGGGGGGCTCCTATACAAATGAAATACAAATTTCCTCATAACTCGAGAGCTAATCAAGCAAATGAAACCAAATTTGGCATGTGAAAGTTTTCGAGGGCAAGAATATTTTTTATGGTGAATTAGGACCCCTCCCAACTTTAAGAGGGGGGCTCCTATACAAACGAAATACAAATTTCGTCATAACTCGAGAACTAATCAAGCAAATGGAACCAAATTTGGCACGTGGGTGTTTTTGGAGACAAAAATTTTTTCTGTGATGAATTGGGACCCCTCCCCACTTTAGGAGGGGGGGGGCTCCTATACAAATGAAATTCAAATTTCCTCATAACTCGAGAACTATTTAAGCAAATAGAACCAAATTTGGCATGTGGAGGTTTCTGGAGGCAAAAATATTTTCTATGGTGAATTAGGACCCCTCCCAACTTTAAGAGGGGGTGCTTCTACACAAATGAAATACAAATTTCCTCATAATTCGAGCACTAATCAAGCAAATGGAACCATATTTGGCATGTGGGTGTTTTTGGAGGCAACCATTTTTTCTATGATGAATTAGGACCCCTTACCTTTTTAAGAGGGGGGGCTCTCATATAAACGAAATACAAATTTCCTCATAACTCTAGAAATAATCAAGCAAATGGAACCAAATTTATCATGTGGGTGTTTTAGTAGGCAAGAATATTTTCTATGGTATATTTTCTATGGATTTCCCCACTTTAAGAGGGGGGGCTCCTATACAAATGAAAAACAAATTTCCTCATAACTCGAGAACTAATCAAGCAAATGGAACCAAATTTGACATGTAAGTGGTTTTGGACGCAAGATTTTTTTCTATGGTGAATTGAGACCCCTCTCTTCTTTAGAAAGCGAGTTATGGCCCATCTCCCCTTTAAGAGGGTGGGCTTCCATACAAATGAAATGCAAATTTCCTCTTATCTCGAGAACTAATCAATCAAATGGAACCAAATTTGGCATGTGGGAGTTTTAGATGGCAGAAATTTTTTCTATGGTGAATTACGACCCCTTCCCCTTTTAAGAGGGGAGCTCCCATACAAATGAAATTCAAATTTCCTTATAACTTGAGAACTAATCAAGCAAATGGAACCAAATTTGGCATGTGGGAGATTTTGGAGTCTTGAATTTATTTTACGATAGTTAGAGACCTCTCACCCCTGTGGTAGGGGGATATGGACTCTCATACAAATAAAACAGAAATTTTTGCGAAACTCAAAAACTAATCGAACTCGAGAAATTCGAGACTCTTCCATGAAACATTAGTCAATACAAGACCACAAAAACTATCTATAGTAACACTAGATCATTCAGGACGAGACGGTCGCGAGTGTTGCCGGTGACCCGCCGTCGGAAGCGCCGCCCACTGGGGGCTTGCAAAACTCTAAATTGTGACAAAGATCATCCGAGATTCATGATTTATGTACAACACAGGTTAATTTGTGGCAATACGAAGTTTGTCGGGTCAGCTAGTCTTATATATATAAAAATGGATTTCTGTCTGTCTGTTGGGATGTTCCTTATAGAATCGAAAACTACTGAACCAAACGGCTTGAAAATTTACATAAAGAGGTTTTTGGGGCCAAAGAAGGTTCTTATGATGGTTAGAGACCCCTCCCTGGAGGCTATTGCCTCCAGCGATACACATATCTGGCACAGTTTCTTCGGATCTCCTGGTAGCCTAAACGACATCAACATTTTAGATCGGTCGCCACTGGTCAACAACATAGTTAATGTGAGTTATTTTGAGTATAAATTGTTTTCTTTTTGTCATTCAAAACGTGTACTTTTCTAGGGAGGAACGTTGGACGCAAAATATCGTCTGAATGGCAAGCAGCGGCATCAGGGATATTTACTAGCCGATGGAATATATCCGGATTGGGCCGTGTTTGTGAAGACGATTTCAAACCCCAAAAATGCAAAAGAAAAACTCTTTTCTAAGCTGCAAGAGTCCTATCGCAAGGACGTGGAGCGCGCGTTCGGTATCATGGTGAAATGTTTCCATATATTGGCCTATCCAGCACGCTTGTTTGACGTTAACGTTTTAAAAAACGTATTGCAGACTTGCATTATTCTTCACAACATGAGAGTCGAATTAAAAATCAGCACCGAACAAGATCATGAACAGGAGGAAGGCGATGAGCAACAAGATCTCGAGGTTGAAAATGGTTCCGCTGGTCTGAATAGTGTAGATGCTCTTTTCCAACAATATTGCTCCAAACGAGTAAAAATTAAGGACACACAGGAATCCGCTGCTTTGCGGCACGATCTAGTTGATCACGCGTGGCAGCATTTTGGATGTAAATCTTAGTTATGTCTATCCCAAAAACTCACCAACGATATAAAAAACAGATTTATTTTTCAAATCAACAGACCGTGTAATACATTAAAACTCTTACCCTCACAACTCACTCAAACACAGCTCTCTCTCCCTCCCACACACCCACACCCACACCCACACCCACACCCACACACACACCCACACCCACACCCACACCCACACACACACACACACACACACACACACACACACACACACACACACACACACACACACACACACACACACACACACACACAGACACACACATATATATATCCATACATACTCGCCTAACCACGCAGGATATCCTCCAGTGTGTGTTCCGACATTTGTTCATCCTCTTCGTAAAGAAATTCTATTACATCATTCTCTGCCAAGTTCTCATCATTTCCTTCATCCTTTTGTCGTTCCGCTAGCATTTTTGTCAAGAGCTGCTGCTTCTTCAAGTTCAGCAGTTCGAGCGATGTAGCGTCTAATCCCTCCAACGGCTGAGTAATTATCTTGACAATATTCGCTTCTGAAAGCGTCTCATTGTACTCCTTCAAAAGCCGGGTCTTTTCCTCTGCGGCCGCTGCGATCCGCTCTAGAGCCTCTACCCGCCTGGTTTCAAGCTGGCTGTTAAGTAGCACAGCTTTGGTCGTGTTGCGACCAACCGGCCTGGCGGTAGAGGGCGTATCCAGCATCAAGGGTGGGGTGCAAACTGGGAAAAGACGTAGTAGTTAGTAGTAGTTAGTAGTAGTAGTAGTTATTAGTAGTAGTAGTAGTTAGTAGTAGTAGTAAATGCCAAACATTTTATTTACCTTGTGAGTTATTGCCAGCAGCGCTACCACGATTAGCGTTCGAAGAAAACTTAGGATAAGATTTTAAAACCTCCCAGCATTCGAGAAATTTAAACTCGTCTTTTTGTTCCGTTTTGTATATTGTCAATGCTTTTTCTAATGTGTCTTCTGGAGTGGTACCACTTTGGTGGAGTAACAAGACGCTGTTGTAGCAGCCAACAAATTTGGCCACGGCCCGGCTTACTAGGCCCCATCGTTGCCGTAAACCATCAGCTTGGCGTAGCTCAAACTTCCCATGCTCTTTGACAGCACCCCAGAAGACTGTAAGTGTTTGGTCTGTACCTTTTATAGGATCTTCGGAGACTGCTATCCAAGATAAACAGAGTTGGCGGTCTTCGGCCGCAGAAAAATTCTTCCCACGTTTGGTGTTAGGCGTCTGGCTCTGTAAATTAATCGATCAAAAAAACTGAATCTGCGGTCAATTGCGGTTGCATGCATGCATGTATGTTTGTGTGTGTGAGTGCTTGTGTGTGTGAGTGCTTGTGTGTGTGAGTGCTTGTGTGTGTGAGTGCTTGTGTGTGTGAGTGCGTGTGTGTGTGTGTGTGTGTGTGTGTGTGTGTGTGTGTGTGTGTGTGTGTGTGTGTGTGTGTGTGTGTGTGTGTGTGTGTGTGTGTGTGTGTGTGTGTGTGTGTGTGTGTGTGTGTGTGTGTGTGTGTGTGTATGTGTGTGTGTGTGTGTGTGTGTGTGTGTGTGTGTGTGTGTGTGTGTCATTCACCAGCATAGTATTTATTTGGGTAGCAAGTTTTGAGCTGAATTTTAGTTGAACAATTTGCAGTAAAAGTGGAACTATATTACAATGCGCACAATCAATTATTTCGTAGAACGGCGAGCAACTATTGACGGCGTTGACCCCTACGTGAAGGGGTCGAAGAGTTCACCTAGTTAAATTGCAATCACCGGTCACCACCGACCTTAGAGCAAAGAAATTCAACGATGTATGTAAAATGGAATCCGGGACTGCTCTCCGAAGGACATTTCGATCAAAGCGCATACGCCACCGCATATGCGAAACCTTAATCAGAACGACTGTATTTACAATCGGAAAGCGAAGAGGGGTAGATAGTATGAGCCGTGAGCTGAAGAAATTTACATCGTACATCTGGCAAAAGTTGCAAGGCTAAAATGGACTAGTAACCCCAAGTTGCCGGACGACTGTGTGGCAAAATTTATATTCAATAATCCCACCGACAGGAGTAGAGGGGTCCAATGTTGAGCCGCGCCTTTTGGACTCCATCAACGGCTGTGCATTATCTGGACACTCATACGGTATCGACGAGGATAACTAGTAACTCCAACGTGCGGTTATCGCCGGAAATTTACGCCTGCACCGGGTTCAAATCGCAACCCCGCAGAAGTCACGAATGACCCAAAAACTAAGCACTATAATCTAAGCAAAAAAAAATTACCTTTGGCAGCATTTTGCTACCTAAACCTTGATTAATAAAATCTTAATAAAACTTTTAAAAACATTCACTTTGAGCCTGCCTGATTGTTTTTCACTTTTTGGCAGTACTCAATGTCACCTGTCAGATATCAGTCGCACACATACAGACAAATATATTTGAAACTGAGTTATAGCCGTGTTTCAGATTCGGTCAAAAGTAGAACAGAACTGTCGAGCAGTTGTAAATCCGTTCCAAAAAAGTACTCGAAAAGTAGAACTGCAACTCAGCATTGCGGATGAGCAGTTTCAGTTGTAGTTATAAAGTAGACCAGGCCATACAAAATATAACAGCGTTGCGAACGGCCTTAGCATCATGTTTACCACAATAAGTCCTGTAGAAAAACAGCGACACTGGTATCACAGAGCAGAAGTGGAAGTAGCAATCCAAACACGTACATGCTACTTTCTACAGATACTAGCGAACCTGGCGGTAGCGAGTCACTTTTTTCTACGAAAACACACGAACGCATACGAATGCACACGAAAGCATGTGAAAGCTGCCATGTGATTGGCAGCGTGCGTTCTGCTTATATTGCTGTTATTCGCTTCTGTGCAAAAACCTTCCCAGAAGAAAAATAAAAGCAAAAAAGACTCCGTTACCAGTTTTGATCGCCGAATCGTTCGGACTTCCACTTCTGTTCTGTGCTGGTATTCTATATATATATATATATATATATATATATATATATATATATATATATATATATATATATATATATATATATATATATATATATATATATATATATATATATATATATATATATATATATATATATATATTGTTGTTACAGTTGAAAACCGTAATAATCGACGTGCAACATTTGGTTTTATTCTTGTTCTGTATGTCGCAACTATGTCGCACGTGGTGCGCTGTGTTCGCACAGTGATGCGCTATACAGCGCACCACCTACGACGTAGTTGCGATACACGGAACAAGAATAAAACCGAATGTCGCACGTCGATTATTAAGGTTTTCAACTGCAACAGCAATATTGATTCTACTTGCGCAGCCCTTAAGCACAGGGAACAGATTAACAGGCTCGAAAGAAGTAATCGATTTTTAGTGTGTAAAATCTGTCGGTGGCGCCCTCCAGAAATAGTTTGCCAAACGCATAAAAAAATATCCATGTACCTCTATCAATATTTTTTTGTGCTGGAGTTGCATAGCAGCGATGGCAGCGACATCAAGATTTAGTTTGCCACTTAAGGCCCAGACACAATGCATACTGATTTTACTACGTTGCGGAAATTTGACAGAAAACCAATGGAAAAACTGTCAAATTGCCGTAACGCAGTAAAATTCGTATGCACGCTAAGAATCGGTTACTTTTTTATGGGTAAAATTTGACCCATTTCGCACTTCATGTTCCTCCCCCCAAAACTAGGTACTATGCTGAATACCCACCGACTATAGTTAATGTGCGCTGTTCTTAAAAAAAGGTATTTATTGCAAATTGCATCAAAAACGCGAAATGCAAGAAACTTGCAGACATTTTGCAAGCAAAACCCCAGCAGTGAGCCGTCAATTATTCATGTCAATTTATTGGGATTGACACTCGCAATAAATTAACATAAATATTTGACAGCTCGCTGCTAGCATTTTACTTGTAAACTGTTTGCAAGATTTTTGCATTTCGCGTTTTTGATGCAATTTGCAATATTACTCATAATAAGATGCATCAATGGTTCTCAAAAATGGGTACTTTTTGCGCACTTATTAGTTGCATTAACAGTTCTCAAAAATGGCATTTTTTGCGCATAATAAGGGACCGTGCAATAATTACGTAAGGCCTTTTTCCTCATTTTTGAACCCCCCCTCCCCCCTATATAAGATTTTGTAAGATTTTGGCCAATCCCCCCTCCCCCCGTACAAATTCTTAGTAAGATTTTTTGAAACATCAAAATTCAAGTTTTATTTAAAAAGATAGACATTGAAAGAATATTGAAACAGTCAACAAAGTTCAAACAAGTTCATAAAAACCAAAGTTCAAACAAATTCATAAAAAATCAAATAATATCAATTATCTATTGTAAATCCCTTAATCCCCTCACGAGCAGAACGTATTTCAGCATTGAGGTTGTCAATAAATGTTGGTGTATGCTCAGAAACTCACTAGCGTGCACTTAATTCGCATTGATCCAATCTAAATCGTCTGAGGCGACTTCTTTGCCTCTTCTAGATGACACGCGACATGGTCTTATGTTGGAATTGGCACTGCGTTGCGTCTAATGTACAGATCTGTAATGACCGCGGTTTCCTTTGAAGCAAAATACTGACCCCACTCTGGCCACATACGGCAGGCAAGATATTTGGGAACAGAAGAACAATATATCCCAAGAAACATTTTTGTTGTATAGTAGCTTATCAAGTACTTGTTCCATTGGTACAGCTATACATTAATTGTGTAAGCTACTTTTAAACAAAAATATTTCTCGTGATATCATAAGGGATTGCGGCTGCCTTGCGGGATTGAGATAGGAAATTGCAACGAAATATGTTGGAATGATCCCGGACAATCTGTAGAAACGAATTTGGTGAATTTCACATCGTTCTGCATAAATAGTATGAGCGCCAAAGCGCAAGTGGATACAGTTTATACTGATTTGAAGGCCGCTTTTGATACCGTTAATCATACTATTCTTTTAAGCAAGTTGGAGAAACTTGGGTGTACCACAAGATTGTGCAGATGCTTGGAAACTTATCTTACGGATAGGCAACTCTTCGTACAACTTGGCAACTGGCGGCCTACCGCGTTTACAAATGGTTCTGGTGTGCCACAGGATAGCAATTTGGGACCATTGCTATTCTGTATCTACATAAATGATGCAGCGTTACTACTCAATGAAGATGGAAGGTTTTTCTTCGCTGATGATCTGAAAATCTATCTTGAAGTCAGAAGAATCGAGGACTGCAGAATGTTGCAGAAGCTTCTGGACTTGTTAAGTGACTGGTGCGTAAGGAATCAATTGTTACTGAGTGTGGAGAAAGGTTGCGTCATCAGTTTCCATCGCACTAGAAGCGCAATAGAGTTCGATTACGAAATTTCCGAATCAAAATTGAATAGGGTAGAACAGGTGAAGGACCTTGGAGTATTATTTGACGAGAAACTCACCATGAAGTCCCACATTTCTGCCATCGTTGACAAGTCCAATGGTAGTCTTGGGTTCATATTTAAGATTGCTGGTGAATTCAATGACCCGATCTGCTTCAAAGCTCTCTATTGCTCTATTGTACGGTCAACGCTGGAATTTGCGAGCATCGTTTGGAACCCGCACGAGTTTATCTGGTCCGCCAGACTGGAAAACGTACAGCGAAAATTTGTTCGACATGCACTTCGTCACCTTCCGTGGAGGGATCAGCAAAACTTAACACCGTATGAAGACCGCTGTCGTCTGTTGGGTTTAAGCACGCTAAGTCGACGTAGAGAGGTTTCGCAATCGTTGTTTGGCTACAAGCTTTTAACTGGCGAATATGATGCACCGGACATCCTATCGCAAATCGGACTCTACGCACCTTCAAGAGTCTTACGACCCAGAATGATTTTACAGGAAGAATCCTATTCAACGAAATATGCTGCCAACTCTCCCATCGCTTCCATGATCAGACAATTCAACTGCTTTGCAATTCAACCTTTTTATTTTTGACGAACCATCACGCATTTACCGCTAACGAATTCGTGCACTTGACAAAGTAAATACTAATAATTAAGTAACTTTTAAGTATTCATTTAGACCCAAATTGTCCTATGAATTATACGAATAAATTATAAATTATAAATAATAGCATAAACCGAGGACATCAGAGACTCTGGAACAACTAGGCCAACTGCTGTTTCCTTGAGTGGACAAGGCTAAAATACTCAGCAGGTTGCTATGCATTTCCTTGCAGCATGAAAGATTTCGACACTTCACAACTTACCTCATCAATTTAAAAATTTTTGTAACAAATGACATAAGTTGCTATTAAAAATGTGACTTTTCCATAATTTTTTCGTGTGTGCAAATCTTACGTAAGAAATGATTAGGCCCCCCTCCCCCCCAAATAAGATTTTGTAAGATTTCGCGGAACCCCCCCTCCCCCCATAATGCCTTACGTAATTAGTGCACGGCCCCTAAGCTGCATTAACAGTTCTTAAGAATGGGTATTTTTTGCGCATGCAAAGTTGCATTATAAATAATCAAAAATGGGTATTTTTTGCGTAAATTCAAATTTTGTTAAATAAACTCAAAAAAGGTATTTTTTCCGTAGTTTTAAGTAAAAAAATTGCAGAGCATTGAATGGCTTTAAAAAATTTATTTTAATCCAATTTATTTATTCAAATCGCTGGCACGTGTACAATGTTGTCGAGCTGCTGCTGGACGCTGCATCCTTCGACATAGTGGGACTTAGTATTTCCGCTCCACTGGATGAATGCTGCCGAAGTGCCGAAAGGGCTTCTTTGCACTGAATCGAATGATACTAACGATGTTGCTGGAGCTTTTGCAAGGTCGCTACGTATTGTAAAATGGACCGACGTTGTTCGATGATGATGGGTTCCGCTCCGCTTCCGTTGAGTGCCGTTAGTTTTATTTTATCTATCTGCAAAATGATAACATCAGAAATGATAGTTCGAAGCGGTGCTAAAAAAAACTTACTCACGATGATGATACATTCGGCTTGCATAGAGCCTCGCCATAGACGTTGAGCTTCGGACCAGTTGACTTCGGTGGTAACGCGATGGTGTTTGGCACAGGGTCGTTCCTCCGGCTTGAAGTTCGTTTCAGTTCTGACGAGGTTCTAAGCGTTTCGGGATTTTGGTCTTATCTGGATGAATCAGTTTCCTGCTTGCTGCTTTCCTTTTCAGTAACCGCTGTTTCCATTAGGATGGGTATTGAACGAGCCGGAGCTGGAGCAATGCTTCTAGACCAGACCATTTATAAAAAGCTTTTTCTAGATTTGATCGAATCAGAAAAACCGAGTTTTCCAATGTTATGTTATGTGTAGTGTATTGTTTATCACGAACAGACAATGAATTATTAGCAAATAGGAAAAAAAAATTTTTCTAAAAGTTAGAACATGGTTAGACTTTTCTTTAGAGTTAAAATTGTGTGAAAAATTTTTTTGATTTTTTTCCTGGATTGCGCGAAAATTTTGTTGCTCTTTTATAAAAAAATTGTTCAAGAGTTCAAACTTTTGAAATAAGTGATGTCCGAAAAAACGGGAAAATTTGCTCTGAAGGTTTCTGGGAAAATGAGTAACCGCGGAGTTAAATATTGTTTACATTAATCCCAGGTAACCAATAAGCATTTCCAATGCAATTTAAATGCAAGCCAATAAGCATTTAAGTTGCCTTAAATGCTTCTTAAATGCTATTTTGGCAAAATATGCGGCTACTTTACTGCTAGCCCTCTTATAGTGCTGACAATGCTTATTTGCAGCTAGTTACCGACAAGAAGAATTTAAATAGAATTGTGGATGCCAATTTACAACGGTTATGCAGTTAAAAGGCTGATAAACAGCAACCTGCAGTATAAAACGCCAGGGATGCTAATAAACGATTGATTTAGTATTTAGCAGTAAACTGATGCTTATTGGTTACCTGGGATCTTATATCTACTATATAAAAATGGATTTCTGTCTGTCGGGATGTTCTTTATAGAATCAAAAACTACTGAACCAATCGGCGTGAAAATTTGCATGTAGAGGTTTTTGGGGCCAGGAAAGGTTTTAGTGATGGTTAGAGACCCCTCCCCCCACTAAGAGGGGGGGGGGCTCCCATACAAATGAAACACAAATTTCTGCATAACTCGAGAACAAATCAAGCAAATAGAACAAAATTAGGCATATGGGTGTGTTTGGTGACAAGAAATTATTCTATGGTAAATTGGGACCCCTCCCCTCTTTAGAAGGGGAATTAGGACTCCTCTCCCCTTTAAGAGGGGGGGCTTCCATATAAATGAAATACAAATTTCCTCATAACTCGAGAACTAATCAAGCAAATGGAACCAAATTTGGCATGTGGGTGTTTTTGGAGACAAAAATTTTTTCTATGATGAATTGGGACCCCTCCCCACTTTAGGAGGGGGGGGGGGGCGCTCCCTTACAAATGAAATACAAATTTCCTTATAACTCAAGCAAATGGAAATAAATTTGGCATGTGGGTATTTTTGGAGACAAAATTTTTTTCTATGATGAATTGGGACCCCTCCCCAATTTAGGAGGGGGGGCACCTATACGAACGAAATACAAATTTTCTGATAACTCGAGATCTAATCAAGCAAATGGAACAAAATTTGGCATGTGGGTGTTTTCGAGGGCAAGAATATTTTTTATGGTGAATTAGGACCCCTCCCCACTTTAAGAGGGGGGCCTCCTGTACCAATAAAATACAACTTTCCTCATAACTCGAAAACTAATCCAGCAAATGGAACCAAATTTGGCATGTGGGTGTTTTTTGAGGCAAGAATTTTTTCTATGATGAATTAGGACCCCTCCCCACTTTAGGAGGGGGGGATCCTGTACAAATGAAATACAAATTTCCTCATAACTCGAAAACTAATCAAGCAAATAGAACCAAATTTGGCAAGCGGAGGTTTTTGGAGGCAAAAATATTTTCTATGATGAATTAGGACCCCTCCCCACTTTAGGAGGGGGGCTCCTATGCAAATGAAAAACAAATTTCCTCATAACTCAAGAACTAATCAAGCAAATGAAACCAAATTTGACATGTAAGCGGTTTTGGAGGCAAGATTTTTTTCTATGGTGAATTACGACCCCTTCCCCTTTCAAGAGGGGGCTCCTATACAAATGAAATACAAATTTCCTTATAATTTGAGTACTAATCAAGCAAATGGAACCAAATTTGGCATGTGGGGCTTTTAGGGGGCAGAAATTTTTTCTATGATGAATTAAGACCCCTCCCCTGTTTAGGAGGGGGGCGAAGGGGTCCCATACAAATGAAATTCAAATTTCCTTATAACTTGAGAACTAATCAAGCAAATGGAACCAAATTTGGCATGTGGGAGATTTTGGAGTCTTGAATTTATTTTATGATAGTTAGAGACCTCTCACCCCTGTGGTAGGGGGATATGGACTCTCCTACAAATAAAACAGATTTTTTTTCGAAACTCAAAAACTAATCGAACTCTAGAAATTCGAGACTCTTCCATAAAACATTAGTCAATAACAAGACCACAAAAGCTATCTATAGTAACACTAGATCATTCAGGACGAGACGGCCGCGAGTGTTGCCGGTGACCCGTTGTCGGAAGCGCCGCCCACTGGGGGGAGGCAACTCCCCGCAGAAATCACTACTGTCTAGGTTTATTTGTTTTCCTAGGTCTACCTGGGTTTCCTGGAACGAGCGACAGCGAGTAAGGAGAGGATCGCGAAATTGGACTTTCCACAAAAGTTTTCCGTGAAATGGTACATTCCACTTTACGTTTTTCGCAAAATGATATTCGGCGAAATGTTGTACAATCATGGCGAATATTACTATCCGCTTTTTGGCTATGCAATGAGGGGACAGGGGAGTTGTTTTCTACTTTACTGTATAATTTGTATATTAAACTACCCATTCCTGGTAACTAATAAGCATTAACATAAGCAGCAAATCAGCGTATCTGGCATTTTATACTGCACGTTGTTGTATATTATGTTTTTGACTGCATAGGTGTTGTAAATTGGCATCTAAAATTGTATTCAAATTCTTCGTGTCGGTAATTAGCTGTAAATTAGCATTGTCAGCACTATAAGAAGGTTATCAGTAAAGTAGCTGTATATTTTGCCAAAATAGCATTTAATTAGCATTTAAGGCGACTTTAATGCTTATTAGCCTACATTTAAATAGCATTGGTGATGCTTATTAATTACCTGGGATGCTTTCATAGTTACGTAACTGAATCATCTAAGGTTGAACTCCTCAGAAACTTGCAAAACTCGAGATTGTGACAAAGATCATCCAAGATTCATGATTTATGTACAACACAGGTTAATTTGTGGCAATACGAAGTTTGTCGGGTCAGCTAGTAAGTTCATAAACTATGCTCATATGAAAAATTTTATGAAATTCTGAGATTTTACGGCCCATTTTGTACGATAATTTTGAAATTGTCTATGATTGCTAATCATAGTAGAATTGAACGGAGAAAGGTATGTTTCTTACTTCGAAAGTTACAGCTTCAAACGTGAATCGAACCCATGTTACCGTGTACCCCCGTTGGTATGACCTTCTTTAATCTGAACATTTTTAATCTTTACCCCGGTGGTATAAATGCGTTCACATTAAAAACCGATCATGCGTCATACACAATTGACGTTAAAGTTGACTGGGTAAATTAAAAAAAAAGCAAAAAAGCTTAATGCGTTTCCTCTTGCTCAAGAGCTTTGATAATATAGCTCATATAGAACTTACCTCTCGCCAGTATTCAAAATAGACCATTTTAGTCGAAACTGCCGAGCCAATTACCTTTTCTACAAACCGGACGTTTAGAATTCGCGCATATTTGAAATGTTTTCAAAACATTTGTTTTCATCAAATCAAAATCACAAGTTCATAGGGTGCGCGTCTTGCGTCTATGTGAAAATGAATAGTTACCAAATATTCAGATTAAAAATGAACTCGCCCAATCTGAACGAGGTGTTTTTCTTATTAGCGGGGGTTGAGTGTATTTCACGAACTCCTTAAATAACTAATTTTTTGTTTTCGATAGAGCAGTTAAAATTATTTTCTTTTTGTCCCATCTTTTTCCGATATTGCAATTTTTAAATATTTTTTAACGGACAGACAATTTTTTTAACTAAAAAACCGACTTTTATGACTGACTGTGCGTCATTTCGGGCTCCGTCGGGGGGGTCAAGGGTAGGTAGGGTAGGTCAAGCAAGAAAAAAATCAATATACTTCGCTTAATAGCGTATAAAACTCTGCGCTGGGCCCTTTTGTGATGTCAACAAAGTGTCAGGGAGATCTTCAACATCAGTTCTACCTGACGAGACAGGCAATGTCGCCCACTAAAACACAGGTAGAGCCCCAAGCATAGCCGTCACGCCTATACCCGCAGGCGGCGGCGTTCCGGCCCTGCGCGGACTCCACGAACTGACTCTAAGATCTCTCTGCCAAAGACCGGAATGTCATATTTTAAATATAATGATGATGATGACGAGGACGATGATAATGATGATGATGAGAATAAAAATGATAGATCGAATTTGTAAATGTGCTTTGGACTTTTTGTACCACTCGAGTTGCAAAATGTGGTATAGTGAAGAAGTGGATGATTCGTCAGCCCCGCCTGACACCGGTCCTCAACCGCGCGCCCGCTTTCAATTTTCCAACACAAACAACCACAAATGAACCAACAGGCAAGACAAATTTCGGAGCATTAGTGGTTATCAAGTTATCAGGGCAAATTTAATCTTTCATCCCCTTAGCATTCATGCACTGTCCCAAGATACAAAGTAAATTGAGCGCAGCACAAGCTGGACGTTCGCGGTAGTCGACAGAAGCTTCAAAATATAGACTCGCCCACCTTCCAACCCTCAAGACCAAAGAACTAGTGCAGTAAAACTGTGGGCTTAAACGTCTCTCAAGACTCGACCCCTTCCCATCGACAGACCCCGCGGGCGGCCATCAGAGTACAGGACAGCCACGGGGCCAGTGCAAAAATCCTACTGACTGCATCTAGCAGCACCGCCCAGCCGAGACTCGAACACACGACACGTAGATCAATTCGTTTTCCCATCTGCTACCTAAGCACTTCTGTTATTACTCGTAATTATTATAGAGTGGTTCTTCGACATCCAACCGGATCTGGTATCCCGCTTACATCACCTTACTAAACCCAAGCCCCGACCAACTCAATCAATCCGACCAATTCATCTATTAATTATCAGAGATCCCCATACTGGCCTTATTGTTAAACAGAATAAAAGCACTTTCTGAACAACGCAACAATCACATTTGGTAAATGTTTACCCCGAGTCCCACTTGAAATCACAAAAATATTGTGACATATACCCACATTCAGAAGTAAACGTGACCGCTGTTCATTTACTGATTAGTTAAAAAGCCCTACACTGCGACAAGGTTCAGTTTTTTCGTAGGGGATTACGGGTCCCACATATTCAAAACTTTAACGTTTTTTTTAAACTGGCAAATTATGCATCCGGACAATTTCGGACTTCTGGGCCGGAATCGTATCGGAACCGGAACACAGCCAAATCGGACCGGAACGAAGTCGGACCTAAAAAGTTCGTTCCGATTTTTAACCGGACCGTACCGGAACCGATGTCGGACACTAATACAGTTGCTTTGTTATCCTCAATTTTTACAACTTATGCCTAATTTTGATAAAAAACAAACTTTTCCTATACCTCTCCATTGCATCTTACTACCATTCTTCCGTGAGCCCGGGAAACTGATTTTGATACCGTACGACAGTGGTGCCCAGGCATAAGCGTGGCGCGGGCCAAATCAGGTCGCCCCTTGAGTCCGCGGGCCGCAATGACCTCTGGCCATTTTTTCGCATATAAAAATGTAACATAGATGACAGCAAAAGATGATTTTTAGCGATATCTACAAGATTTAAACCGGAGAGCAATTAGATCTACAATATGCACGAAGTACTACGACTGAAGTGAGTGACCCCTGTGTCATCAAAAAAATTATTCATAAGTCTGTCATCCCTCAAATTAGCCCGCGGGTCGCACACATCATTACGAAGGGCCGCGTTTTGGCTATCACTGCCGTACCAGAATCGGGAATATGTTTGCGACATTTTAATTCGAAGAAATTAAATTTAGGGGTTAGCGCAACGATCCTACCGACTAACAGTACCTCCCAGTGGAGATTCGAACATACAACAACTGGCCTTTTAGACCAGCATCGTACCTCGAAGCTGACTCGATCGTTACAATATAAATATGTTGAGCTTAAAAAAAATTCATAGAATAAAAGGAAGGGACGGAATGTAGTGTCTAGTTAGCAAAGAAATTAGATATACCATTAGCAACGGAAAGAAACAACATTCAATAACCGACTGCCGTCTTGGACACTACAGGGATGACCTTTGTCGCGATCTCGAGTTTTGCTAGTTTTTGAGGAGATTTGGTGATCATGTTATTCACTAATGTTTTATGGAAGAGTCTAAAATTTCGCGAGTTCGATTAGTTTTTGAGTTAAGCAAAAATTTCTGTTTTATTTTTATGAGAGTCCTTATCCCCCTACCACAGGGGTGGTTGAGGGGTCTCAAACCATCATAAATAAAATTCCTGCCGCCAAAACCCCCCACGTGCCAAATTTGGTTCCATTTGCTTGATTAGTTCACGAGTTATGAGGAAATTTGTATGGGAGCTCCCCCTTCCTAAAAAGGAGGTGTCCTAATTCATCATAGAAAAAATTCTTGCCTCTAAAACCACCCACATGCCAAATTTGGTTCCTTTTGATTGATTAGCTCTTGAGTTATGAGGAAATGTGTATTTCATTCGTATAGGAGCCCCCCCTTCTAAAGCAGGGAACGGTCCTAATTCACCAAAGAAAAAATTCTTCCCTCCGAAAACACCCACATGCCAAATTTTGTTTCATTTGCTTGATTAGTTTTCGAGTTATGCAGAAATTTGTATTTGTATGGGAGCCCCCCCCCCCTCTTAGTGGAGGGATAGGTCTCTAACCATCATAAGAACCTTCCCTGGCCCCAAAAACCCCTACATGCAAATTTTCACGCCGATCGGTTGTAGTTTTCGATTCTATAAGGAACATACGGACAGACAGACAGAAATCTATTTTTATAGGTATAGATTATACTAGGCATTAGGAGACACATACTCACCCTTGTTTAATTCTTGTTAGAGATTCGCCAGCTTTCTATAGTACTGTGTTTAGTCTCTGCGCGATGATTGCGTTTTCCGAATCAAACAACTGAATTTCGTCTGTATTGTAACCTAGCTTGATAACGAGACACTTCCAGTATTTGCCGATACTAGAAGCTAGTCCGACTATTAGTTGCATACTGGCGGCGATCGTTTTATATGTATTTTATCCTCCGGCATAGTATCTTAACTTGGTTTTCAGCAGTTACGAGTCCATCTGCAACAAAACAGATATTATCAACGAGTGCAATAAAACAAACTAGGTAGGTACCTAATAGCAAAAACCATATGCGTGTTTTTCTCAGCACCGAAACCTTTCATTTTGCCCGACTTGTTCTAGCGATATAGCTCCTGTTACGACTTCCAGTTTAGTGTACACGTTCTGAATCTCCAAGCACACTTTCGAGATGCTCTGGATATTCTTGCATACTGGTCCTCTATCTTGTGACACAAAGTCTGTGCTTGTGTGATAAGTTGTTGAATAGCTGTACATTGGAGTTTGAGCTATTTTGCTTCTTTTATCGCTCAACGAAGAACAAGCTCCTCTAGCTTAAAATTATCGTAGACTGATATATCTTTCGCTGTATGTTATAAATGAGAATTAAGAATATTTTTTGTTATAAAGTCGAAATTAAAATTTATACTCACAGACCGCAAACTTATCCCACTGAACTTGTTGCTTAACACATTGTATTCGAAAATTAATTTTAGAAATTTTATCCAATTCGGACCGATCTCTCAGTAGTAAAATTTTTTCTAACAATAACACAGAAAACTGTGTTCTACGATCGTGACATCCACCTCAACAAATAGTAACACTTTCGCAGCAGAGCATGTTTGCATACTGCGAAAATTCGACGTAGGTACAAATCTATTCGAACTTGCCTAGTGTATCAACATCGGATATATCTCCCAGCAGCACGACTGAAGTGGTGGGCGACATAACTTCCAACCGGCAAGCTAAAACATCAAAACCAATGAAACCATATATCACAATTATTTAAGCCCAAATTCATACCCATCCTCAGCTGCACCGTCAACATTCTCTGCATTCCCGTTGGTGTAACCATTCACTGCACAGTTTACCTGTCGTAAGGCATTTGCAGTGGATGTTCGACAGAATCATTCTCCACGGCACTCTTCTTAGTAGCCTTAAAAATCTGCTTAGAGGAGTTTCGGCGTAACGAGACAATACGGCTCCTTCAGTATGCTCTTCTCGCCGTTATTGCTTCAGTGATGCGATTTTCGTATATTGTTGCTAGCTGTGCATGCATGACGTTGGCGTATTTCCGGATACTCCGGGTTTGATGGCAAGAACATCGATTGGTCGACCGACGTTGCAATTGGTTGAAGTTGGCCCTGGTGATAATGGAGGAGATACATTGTTGACCGGTTGTTGTTCTGTTTGTTCCTCCGGTAGATACTTTTTTCCGCAGTAGTACAGCTATTATGAAATAATATGTATTAATATACCATTTATACGAAAACTAAAGACTTATTATACCCATTATCAAAGTAAATTGATATATACCAGGTGTGACCATCGAGGGTTGCATTAGTGTGTGTAGAAAGAACAAGAAATAGTTCTGAAATATGGTGGAACTTGCATGAAAATTAAAACTAAATGAATTGTAATTAATGAATGCAGCTATATTATTCCAGAGAAATATTTGAACATTTACAATGAAATGTAAGGAATATATTTCAAAGTCATTTGCACTTGTAGCCTTCTTTATTATGCGTAAAAAATTTGAGAACATGGGTGACTAACTATTTCGATGTGCAATTGAAAAATGAATTAATGTTTCTAATACTTCACGATCAATACGGTATACGGTTGCTTAAATTAAAACACGTTCCATCCAACATTTTGCTTGCATGATGCTCTTGAATATCTGCCTTTGATGTCTTCTTTTAACAAATAGTTTTATTCGAATAGATGCTTGTGCTACTGCTTGAAAATCCTTAAGTTGAAGTCACTGTTCCAAGATGATACCTTTTTATCATAAATTTACCCGTCTCAACACTACGTAGAAAACCATAAAAAGTAATCTTAGATTGCTACAAAACGGTCTTAGAAGATAATTAACACTTTAAAAGCTTACCAGAAATCAGACGAAAAATATCGCGGGCGGATAACAATGTTGCTCATGCTGCTTATTGAACAATCATGTCCGAGCATTTTAAAAAAAATCTTTTTTGTTTTACTACTTGTAGGAAAGCGATATAACATTTCTTTGAGACATCTTGATACCGTTTTGACGAAAAAATTTCCGCTTGCAATTTGGAATGTTGCACTTCATTGTATTCATGAAAATACATACTAGAAATAGTGTTCTAAGCATAAACATAAAAACTGTGAGAAAAAAATAGACAAATCTTGCGTATCCAACGATTTTTTTTTAAAATTAACTAATTTTCCATACAAAATGCTCGAAATCTCAGAACTAGTGTAGATGTGTTAGTGCAAAGTGTATATGACAGCTCGCATTGTCATATACCTGGTATATATCAATTTACTTTGACCCATTATACCGATTCTTTTACACTTATTGACTTTCATAATTTCAAATTCAACAGCGAAACAGTAAACACAATATGCATTTATAAACGTCACGTAGCACTGAAAAGAAAAAAAAAACAATTGCACGAGAGCAGGGAGCAAAATAAACGACAACAATTACCCATAATTAATTTCTGGTCTCTTTACCTACGCGGTAGGTATCCACCATGTTGAAATTTTTACCTATTTTTGCGGATCAGTACACTGAGAAAAAAACCATGGTAATGCGAAACATGTATGCATGGTCATCTTAACTATATTGCAATATTGTAGCGCTTACCATGATTATTGTCAACTTGAGAAGTTTCGTGGTTAAAACTACTATGACAACAAGCAAATCGCTGACTATTTCCGTGGTTAAATTGACTTTTCTCTCATACTTCTAATGACAATATTTTTGCAGCTTGATATAACAATATTGAATTGTCAACAGGACCATAAAATTGGTAACTTACTAACTGTAAGAATATCATGGTAGTTTTAACATTTTTATGGGTTATCGAAACAGTATAAGTTTAGTGCTTTTCAACCGACTATGGAAACGCGTTTCTTCATGACAATTTTATGTTTATTTTGCCCTTTTTCTTTCTGTCATTTGAAACCGCACCGCCATTACGAAAAATTTGAGTCACGAGTGATGTGCTTAGTTGTGAGTTTTTTTGTTTTTATTAAAATTTTTTTGATATTATGAACAGTTTGTTAGTGCAAAACAAATAATAAAAAAAAATTTAATCTTTAAGTGACAAATTGTATTAAATTATTTTCTGTGTACGTGAAAACAGGTTGAATTATTTTACTGTGTAGTGTACTAACAAAAACAAACTGCTAAACTGTTATGGTGTAATCGGTGTTATTTATAGCTTGTCTGTTTTATTTTTTTAATTGCGGATGGTGCTGGACTTCCGCTCTAGGGTATGAAATGGGGAAGGCAACTAGGAAGAAGCGCCCAACATAGCTCTAGCCATCCCAAGCCCCTACCTAGCGCCTCCACGTGGCCATACCTGGAAATACTTCAATTTGTATAATTGAGTAGCCAAGCTAGGAGGTGCGGGGTCGTGCGGTTTTCAGTTCCTAACCTTACAAATGTAGTTTTAGGCAACCATTAAACCACACGACTTTAATTTCAAGTATTATATGATTTATACTAATTTTTTGGTAAACTAATCTATTTTCAGAGAGCGAAATAAGGCGCTATATCCTTGGCCAATTGCAGCCTGGCTTCTGGTCTAAATGCCATTAGTTCATCCCTGAGGGTCCGGAGTATCACTTAACCCTTATTAGCAAAGATACTCCCAACGACTGTAAATAAATCATTATCTATGTATATGGGAAGCGTTTGGTACGGGAGGTCCACGCTTTCTTCCTTCCCTTGATTTCAAGGAGTTTGATGGAATTAGGTATTTTTTCTAGTTCCACTTGATTCCTTGGAATTCTCTCTGCGGTACATGCTGCGCAGTTGGCCTGGCCGTTGACAAGAAAAATGATTGATTCAAGTAATCGTCATTTTCCAGGATGCCTTCCAGAATTGGCTGCGTTAGTGTGAGATTAGATTAGATTAGATTAGGATGGTGCTGGACTTCCGCTCTAAACAGTTCAATCGGTGGTTTAGACGTGTCCGTGAAGTGTTTTTGGATAAAACGCGAAATGATGTCCGAATATTTCCATTTAACTTGACTGCGGCGAGGGAGCTGCGGGATAGACTGTTGGAAACGTATATTTGGAACTGTAATAAAGGCAATTTATATATCCTATCTGCATGCAGACCATCATCTATAGGTAGTATTCGATATTTTTTGATTGTATGAATTATTGGTATTATCTTTTCTTTAATATTCGTCAGGTATATTTGGATTACTACACATGAGACGCAAACTACTAGGAGCAAATTGTGATAAATAACTTTTTTAGGAAATGTACTGGCTAAGCTATGGCTTTACGATTGCCAATTGCAATCCTTGAGCGTAAAATATACCCTTGTGAATTAGTCAATGACCTGGTGAGTAACGGTTGAAAATTTAATAGTCATAATTTAATTGAAATGTTTTATACAGATCGAGTAATCCTTAAGCGACAAACATGCTCTTGAGTTAGGCCTTAGAGAGATCGCAATATGTGGAGGCGCGAGTGGAAAAGCACTATCGCAAGCGATTGAGCAGAGAATCATTACTGAACATAGATTGCAAATTGCATCAAAAGTTGCGAAACACAAGAATCTTGCAGACAGGTATGCATTTAATGTTTTTATTGTATTAGCTATTAATATGCTTTGATTTCAAATTCTCTTTTATAAAAATTACTCAATCTAAGCAATTACTTTAGATACATTAATTTCTCTTCCATGAGTAGGTGGTTTGTTGAGTCCTTCAGCAACCGCCAGTTTTAGTTTCATGTATAGCATGTAACCTAACCTAATAACCCAATAACCAACACTCTCTACTTTTAAAAGCCGCAATTACCGTCACCGAGAAAAATTGGAATAATGCGAACGATTGCCATGTCCCCATTATACTATATCTGCTCGATTTTTCGTACTTCTGAGCGATAACACTGATCTTGAATAACTGTCAAGAATTGCGTTATGAAACTCCCTCTTCTGTTGAGTACTCTTACCACTGCGTCCATTATTTTGAACTATTGTGCTATGCCCCGTTTATTTCTTTTACTGTACGCTTCAAGCTTACCTATCACTTGTTAAGTAAGTAATAGGCTCGTAGCTGGAGCGAGACAGGTACCAATCGGGGATGACTTGGTTTTTGAACGTTGTTACCTTGATCGGCGACGCAAAGCAGATCTCCCTTGGCTCTGGTAGACCATTTTTGGGATACTGCACTCTACGTCCTATTAGTGCTCCACAATTGCAGAGCAAGTGTTCCGAGGTATCACGCTCGGCATTACACAAGCGACAAATGTTATCTTGTACGAAACCGAGATTCCGAAGATGGTATTTACTCGCACAATGTCCTGTCACAAGACCGGTAAGCGTGCTGAGATTTCTTGATGTCAACTTTTGAGTAACCCTAATACACGGCGTTATAATTTTTTTGATTGTTTGAGGGATTGTACGGCCATCCAATTGGCCATGCCTGTTCGGCTCTCCCGTTGTGTCAGCTCACTTTTCAGCACACAGTCAGGGATGCAGCGAAATGGATTTGGAACCGTGAATGGAGGGTTAGATCCACATCTGGCTGGTTCGTCTGAAAGTTCATTCCACTCTATAGCGCAATGACCAGGAACCTAGTACAATTTTACCGAGTTCACTTGGCTTAGTTGCCGTAAGAAGCAATTGCAATCCCAGACAATTTTTGAGGAGCACTTAAAAACTTTAAAGGCTTTTAGTGCCGCTCCCATACCAATGAAACACAAATTTCCTCGTAACTCGTGAACTAATCAAGCAAGTGGAACAAAATATGACATATGGGTGTTTTTGGAGACAAGAATGTTTTCTATGATGAATTGAAACCTTTCCCCGCTTCAGGAGAGGGGGCTCCTATACAAATGAAATACAAATTTCCTTATAACTCGAGAAGTAATCAAGCAAATGGAACCAAAATTGGCATGTGGGGGGGTTTTGGAGCCAGCATTCTTTTAATGATGGTTTGAGACCCCTCACCCCTGTGGTAGGGGGATAAGGACTCTCATACAAATAAAACAGAAATTTTTGCGTAACTCAAAAACTAATCGAATTCGAGCAATTTTAGATTCTTTCATAAAACATTAATCTTGTTATTGATTAACCACCAAAAACTATCAATAGTAACATTAGATAATTCAGCGTGCGACGGCCACACGCCGCGAGTGTTGCCGGCGACCTGCAGTCGGAAGCACCGGCCACTGTGAGGGGCAGCCCCCCGTAGAGATTACCTCTATCTAGGTTTATTTATTTTCCTAGATCTACTGACCTCTATTACTTTCCTTCAGTTGGGTCACCCCTGCGAAATGGTACTTTCTACGAAAAGATTTTCCGTGAAATGGTACATCCCGCGTAAGGTTTTTCGCGAAATAGTATTTTGCGAAACTCTATATTCCGCGTTATAGTCAACCGAGAATTGGTGTTCCGCAAAATGGTATTCGGCTAAATGGTTTGCAATGATGGCGAATATCTAAATGCTATCCGCTTTATTTTATCAGGCTAAGCAATGGGGGAAGTTTGTCGGGTCAGCTAGTTTGTTATATACTACAAAGTTTTAAATAAACATGTATTTTGTTCTACCAGCTCAATAGGGGCAAGATGGGTTAGACTGAAAAAGACTTGTGTGGCACTCTATGTTTGTCCATATATCTATATTTTTGAGTTTATTTATTGTTGTTATTAAATAAGTTTTTAGCTGGCCCGGCATATATTTTATCCACAAAACAGTTCTTGCGGCAAAAGGGTAGTTTTCCGACATTTCACTTTTTGTCTGATATAACTTTTATTTTGTTTCGTTTTATTTATTTTGGTTATTTTTGGATTTATATTATTAGTGATTTATCTAAATAAATGATAAGCTGCTTAAAATTGAATTCGTAGAAAAAATCAGTGGGGTTGTGTATAAGACACGACCGCATATATAGGTGACGCAGGACTACGTAAGTGTCTTTGTAGTGATAGTAGCATGTATTCATGCTTGTAATCATTCGATTCTTCATGTATACATGCTATATGCAACATATATACATGCTACATGCGTTGTAAGTAACATTTATCAAAGTAGTAACATTGCATACGTTCAATTCTCAAAAGATTGTACATTTGAGTCGCTCAGAAGGAAAGGGGTGTAAGTGACAAAAAGTATATTTCGAGAAAATCGGATCCAAAGTTAAGCTAGAAGTCAGCTAGAAAATTCGTCAGGTTAAAATACAAAACTAATGGCGCACTATGGTTCTGTTAACTTCACTTTATTAATTTCTATTGAAATCTTGGAAAAGCATTTTATAATTTTTGGGAGATATAAGACATTTTTGAAAATGTTATTTGCACTTACACACCCCTTTCCTTCCAAGCGAAACCCAACTTTTATTTTGCTCTTTTTTTTCATGTTTCTAAAAAAGTCATTAAACGGTAAAATTTTGACATGAATTTTCTAGCATGCATAAAACCATGCTCAAAGTATCGTTTCCTATCATTATCTCGATTTTTTCAATTTTGTCACTTACACCCCTTTCCTTCTAACCCCCTCATTTGAAAACAATTTAACAAAATCAAGAACACAAACTATTGCTTTACTGCTACCTTACTGAAATTAAAGATTGTTTTTATTACCCTACCCATGGTTCCCCACGTTGAAGGGATTTTACCAATTCAATCCTATTTTATCAACAGCACACCTTTTCACTACACTTCTAATGGAACGGCAACCATGCGTACTCATACAGAGTCGTATTGTAAGCACATGCACATGTAGCACTGTAGCACATTTTTCCAACACAGATATCAAATTCGCCTAGGTTTAATCGTCTCGCAGTAAATAATTTGCAATCTGTTGGGACAACGAACTTGTGTCATTTTTTCTGGCATACTTCCCTAACACAGACATCAAATTGCACTAGGTTTAATCGCGTTCGTAAGAAATCTGTTGGCGCAAGGGGGCTTTAACACTCTTTCTGGCGTACTTCCCAAGCAAGGACATCAAAATGGTCTAGGCTTAACCGCGGTGATAAGAAATCTGTTGAAATAAGGAAACTTCGTCGCTTGTTTTGGCTTACTTCCCAAGCACAGATATTAAATTGGTATAGGTTTAGATCATCGTAAAGGATCTTCCAACCAATCACGAAGCGAGAATTCTGGTAAAACATAGGTTCAATATTTTCAATTTTTCAATAGTTCAACATCAAGAATCCATACTTTTCTTCATTTGGGTCAATTCTTAGAAGATTTTCCGATCGATTGGTGTAAGAATATTGAAAATCGATCGGAAAACCGCTGAGCTATTAGCGCTCAAAACCTTTCATTTTTCGTGACGCTCGCATTTTTCGATTTTTTGGAATGACACCCTATCTCAAAACTTGCCGTAAGACGTAGTCCTACGTCAAAACGCATCGGGTACTTTCCTTAGGTGACCCGTCTTGCTCCACCTGACCCTATATTCTATTATAGCTGTTATCGCTGCCTGGACGACTGTGGGCCAGTCTCCCATAGCTACAGATATTCTTGTTCTGGGACCGTACACTCCAGCACCCATTTTGACTTCCATTTTTGACCTGTCGGTATAGAACTTGATTGAACCACTGTGGAGGCTAGGTCCATACCGAACGTGAGGGTTCGTTTAATGTGTATGGGATGTCATAGTTGGTTCTAGCTTCCATCCAATCACTATTCATTTCCGCAGCTGGACCGACAAACAGGTAGAAGATTCAGGATACTCAAGTGACCGGTTTTATCTCCGTCGAGTATTGTCTTCAATCGTTTAAGTGTTAGGACACTTTTCTTAGCCTCTAACTGAACATGTTGGTTCAGGGGTAGTAAGTGGAGGATAGCTTCTAGAACCTTTGAAAGTGTGCTTTTCATTGCTCCAGTTACGGCCATGCATGATAATCGTTGAAGTTTGTTCAAATTTTCAATAGCTGTGGCTTTTATTAGTTTTTGGCCACCATACCTACGAGGCATAAGCTATCTTAGGTCTCACAACGGCGGTATAGACCCACATCACCATTTTTGGTTTGAGGACCCATTTTTTCCTACCAGTCTAGAACATACCCATAAGGCAGTCTGCCTTGCTAATTATTAAATCTAAGTGTGCGTGCCAAGATAGTTTAGCGTATAGGATTACTCCTGAGACGAGACTCTACATTTAATTTCTTCCTTAAGGTGTAGAGATTGTAATTTCAGTTTCTTCTTCCTAGTGAAACAACACAAACAATTGTTGTTATAGAGGGATTGATGCCCAGGCCTTCTTTACTACACCAAGGCCCTCTGCATTCTATCCGATATCACGTCGTCGAATTTTCAAAGAACCATGATGACCAAATCATCAGCAAAACCCACAAATTCGAAACCTTTTGCCTCTTAGCTTCTCACAAGATCAGGTCCAAGACTTCCTGCCTCATAGCATTCATGAATGTAGGTTCATTGTTTTTATTAGCAATGTCGATATTGTTTAACGAGAGAAATTCTAAAAGGCACTCATCTCGATTGTTGATGTCGGTGCCAGCGAGGTGGTGTGGCTGTCAAATCACATACATTGTCCATGTCTGTATATTCTTTTCGAAAAATTGGGTTCGTTTCCTATGAGGCAAATTTTCCCCAGTAAACCATTTGGTTTGTATATCTCGATTGCAACTGAGATATACGAAATCATATCTGAACGAAAAAGTTATATTTCACGCCATATAAGAACATATATGTACATACATATATGTTCTTTTTTGCGTAGTTTTTATAACACGCAACTAAATACTCCTTAATATATGATTAAGATATAATCAAATATTACAATCGTCTATACTGCTTTATAATTCACAGTCATGAATTGTATATGAAGACACGCACGACTGCAAAACAACTTATTGTTCACTTCGATTTGACATACTCTAATTACTATACAATTCCAATGTGAAATTGACATGAAAACGATTTAATATGAACTTTCTATTACGATTTTGTGTTATCTGGGAGGAAGCACCATTTGTGCTTTAGGTAAAGAAATAGAAAAATCATCTTTTATTATCTTCAAATACACCATAATAACTCTTTTTAGGACCAGCAATGAACTCGATTAGGACTGTTTCAAACGGTTGAGGCTAATCCAGCTTTCCACGAGCGATAATGGCGGTTATTGAGCACAAGTGGGCACAATCTTTTGACATTCATTGGAGGAGCGTCGAGTTCGCCCTGACGGAGTTACTATGGAAACATCCATGATTGTTTGTTGTTCGAATCAAGGTTCGAAAGTAAAAATGTAAACATTGTTCAATTTTGCAGATCAGCTAAAGAGGAACATAAATGAACGGACAACAAGTTTTATGAATTGTGGCTTCGCAGTTTTCGGATATTTCAGGGAGAATGGCCAAATACGCAGCGGAAAGTTTCTTATCAAAACGAGACGCTGTTCGAGAGCAAACTTGGCAACGGTTCGACTAATATGAAGTTCAATGTTCACGTTTGCCTCTGAGTGCATTCGAATGTTTAATTCGCACGATTGTAGAAAGTATCCTGAGCCGGTGCTTTCAGGAAATTATGGCCAAAAACCACTACAAAAGTTTGAATCCGTTCAATTATGTTCCACTTCAGCTGATCTGCAAAATGAAACAATATTTATATTTTTACACTCGAACAACAAACAATCATGGATGTTTCCATAGTAACTCCGTCAGGGCGAACTCGACGCTCCTCCAATGAATGTCACAAGATTATGCCCACTTGTGCTCAATAACCGCCATTATCGCTCGTGGAAAGCTGGATATGTTGTTTTCCAGGTACAGTGTTTTACTGGATATTTCAGCAAAACAAACAGAAGTAAATACGTTTCGACAGAGGAAAGCGGCAATATAGTAGACCGACAGGAATCATAAGTTAGTACATATTTTTCCTGACCGGTAGAGTGGCAGGTGCGGAACAAGCGTAGCATCCAGATGATCAGACAAACCAGTTCGAACATCCTGCCACACGTACAAACAAAAAGCAGGTTCTGGAACTGCCAACGATGGCTGATTCGTGTCGGGAATTGAGGATTACACTTTCGGTACCTTCAGTCGAATAATTCAAAATGACATCCTATGTAACACCAGCTAGACCAGTGATGGCCAAACTGCGGCTCTTGAATTTGGCCTTTGCGGCCCGCGAACTGGTTTGATAGATGGCGGACGGACACTATAGGTTGAATTTATTAATGTCAGAAGTCATTTAGGGCCGCGGATCTATTGGGGAGATCTGATTTAGCCCGCAATATGCTTGTACCGTGGCCACCACTGAGCTAGACCATCGTCAAACTATTTCCGTCAGCAGACACTGGAGCACAATAGACTTCTAAAACCGATCAGAGTCACAATTAGCAACTCCGAGACTTTGAAATATTTCAATCGTAAAATCTACTTCTACCAGCAGTTATGACGTCCTACTTGATCGGAAGATTTCGGCCGGCCTTTAAACTACCCCGAAACTACGGCATATCCAACGAACGAATGAAGTGAGTATTTAATTTTTGTCGTATTTCAATGTTTATTCAATTTTGTTCATTTCAGTCGTCTGTTATTCAAGTTGCTGACACACTACGAACGGACATAACGAAAACATCGCTCACAGTCGATGGTATTTATTATGTGGTTAATCCAGGATTTGTTGAGCAAAAAGTCTTCATCTCAAAAACTAGAATGGAACGTAAAACGCTTCCGATGCTGGTTCCAAAAATTTAGCGTACCGATTTGACCACAATGATATTTCAGCTGGGAATTAACGATTTCCTGCAGTTTGATTTTATGGATGCTCCGCTAGTTGAATTACTGTTGCCTGCTTCAGACCTATTGCACTCTTTATCTGCATTAGACAACGAAAGACAGCCGGCATGATTAGATTGCCGTATGACAGACTTTCCCTTAGAACCGAACATATATAAAATGCTAATTATGTCGGTTGTACCAACCTGTTCTGATGAAATTGATCAGAAACCAATGGTTAAATCACTTGACGGAGATCACCTTTGCTTGCCGTTTATAACAGTTGAAATAACAATATTTTCAATGCATGGTGCACGGTGGAGAATCTTATCCTGTAGTTAATTGGCATCATGGATAGGCTTAAGTTAGACGTGTTGTCTGCAGTCAAGAATACGGCATATGTCCAGAAAACTATTTCCAGGATTATCGATTTTCCCATCCGTACAGGATTCTGCTGCATAATGCCCCCGGGAGATGTTTCCAATTTATTCGAAGTCCCAATAACCGATGATCGTCATTGGATGTGCCATCATGATAAGGATTTTTAGAGTAGTAGCTACACGTAGTGATGTCCGAAATTTTCAATTATTCGATTACCGATTAATCGGCGAGCGTTGTCTGCACTAATCGATTAATTCAACTATTCGTGCTAGTGGTATTCGATTACAAATATTCGAATATTTTTTTCATTTATTCGATTAATCGAACGATTATGAACGATTAGCGGGCATTATTCGAGGATTATTCGCATTCATATTATTTCCTTTGAACTATTCGATTAATTCAACTACTCGTTCTGGCAGTATTCGATTAAAAATTATTCGAATATTTTTATAGTTATTCGATTAGTTGAATTAATCGAACGATTAACGGACATCACTAGCTACACGGGCTCGACAACTTTGAGGTAAATATTGGTATGTGTTAGTTTAGCACACGTCTAAAACCGCTTCTCATCCCAAATAGGATAACGTGAAGTCTATGCCACATTCGATTAATGTTCAGGCAGTTCAAACTAATAGGTAGCCAGTGGTTTCACTTCAGTATATTCCAGCTAAATATGTCAGATCTGACCGGCTCTGCTGCAGGCTGAACATCGCAAATTGTGGTTTTAGCCGCGGATGAATCTATACTCGGAATGCAGGTAACCACAGTCAGCAAACCTACACTGCAGAGCCACACCAAAAACGTACGTAAAATTCCTGTTAAAATTATAGTAATCTACGATATATATGTATAGACATAACCGATTGTTTGTTATTTGGATTGTGAAATAATGAGAAATCCGTCTAATTTATTTATATATTACCGTTCACATTATGCTTACTTCGAAAGAATCATATGAATCTTTTGCAATAATTGAATGTGGTGCATCTGCAAGTATACTTGAAAGTTTCTCTGCAAGTATACCTGCAGGTGCACCACATTCATTTATTGCAAAAGATTCGTTTGATTCATTCGGAGTAAGTATAACGTGAATGATCATAAAAACTATAAAATTTATAGTTGAGATGACTACGTTCATGGTTATTTCAACAATAGTTAATAACGTCATTTTTACCACGAAATTGTCACGACAACCAACTCGTCCCGTTCATTGCGTGTTTAAGATGACTATTTTCTTGTCAGCAATATCATACAAAACCTGGTCATGATAACAAAACCATTGTCATGATGACAATTGTATAGTTTTAAATTATAGTTGTCCCAACCATACATGGTCATTTTTACCATAAAATTGTCACTGCAACCAGCTAGTTCCGTTTATTTTTTTGTCCAAGATGACTATTTTCTTGTCAGTAAAACTATACAAAAAGTGGTTAATGTAGGGATTATAGTAAGGATTGAAATTAACTGAAGTTGAATTTGCAGTTTATTGTGGTAAGTCGTTTTAACGTGTTAATACAAGAGCGTTAAATTCTTAACGCAGCCTAAAACATTTGCCCAGTTCCGAACTGGCAGTTCGAGCTGACAAAAGCACACAAGAAGTGAGCGAAAAGTATTGACGCGAGAGCAGCGCAATGCCTTTATAATAGCTGCCAAAGGGAGAAAGGAAATGGCACAAATGTGTAGAGCGAGAGAGGAGTTGAGCGTTGAATAGGAAAAGCGAATGAGGATGAACATTCGACAGATATCAGGATTCAGTTGACGATATTTGTGTGAGAAGGATGTAAATGCACAGCAAGAAAAAAAGCGTCACGACAAATGGCGTAGCCGGTAGGATAGACACTCTACCTTGGTAAGTTGAAAACATACGATTTCGGGCCTGAGTGTGAATTAAACCTACCTCAATCGGACACGTTAATAAGAGCTTTATGTGGAAAAATGGATAACCAAGCAAAACGCTGGCATATAGTAAAAAAAAAGTCTGAATTAATAGTCAAAAAAAATATGATTGGGAAATAAGAATGTACACGCAAAAAAATGGAATGAGCGAAAACAAAAAAAAGGTGACGTGAGAAAAAAAAACGGATTTAACTGGCAAAACAAAATATTTATACGTACAAAAAAAGCGAAACAAAGATACATGCAAAAAAATAGAGACTAAGTAAAAAAAAAATGTACAGGCAAAAGATTGATGAGCAAAATAAAACGAAATTAATGTATAATGAAAAAAATGCAGTTGGAATATAGAATGAGCAAAAAAAAGTAAGAGATGAGCAAAACTAAACAAAATTTTGACAGTGAAAACATAACAGAATTAATAGGCAAAAAATGTGATTGGAAAATAGAATTAGAGGGTAAAAAAAACAGCGAATGAGCAAAACAAAAAAAACTATAGTGAAAACAAATGATAGGATATGGAGAAGAAAAAAATGCACAAGCAAAAATAAAAATAGCAAAAATGTATAGTATACAACCAAAAAAACGAGTTGAGCCCGCAATCAAGAAAGAACACGTGAAAAAAGTAAAGCTCAAGAAACAAACAAACAAAAAAAGGCGAATATGATGTTAAAAATGCTTATTATGAAGACTAAGATTATGAAGTGAATGATGATGTAAATGATGATGCAATTAATAATGATGGAAGTGTTGATGAAAATGATAATGGAAAGGATGAATATGGAAATGGTGATGACTGAAAAAATGATGGAACTGATGGTGGCAGTGATGACCATGAGGAGAATAATAATAATGCAAATTATGACAAAAATAATGATGATGGAAAGGACGATAATGGAAATGGTCGGAATAATGACAAAGGAAATCATGATGGAACTGATGATGACGGAAATGAGGGTAAAGATAATGGAAATGAAGACGATGGAAATGATGACGTCAAAGATGGTGAAAAAAAATGATGATTGAAATAATGATGATGGAACAGATTGTGATTGAAATAATGATGAAAATGTTGATGGAAATAATGATTAAAATAATGACGGAAATTATGATGCACTGATGATGACGGAAATGGCGATGGAAACACGGTACTACTGGGTAGCTATGTTTTTGCAGTCTATCTAACCATTTGCGTAAATGAAACAGCATGACACTACTATACGTTCTGTTCGTTTCTGTAAAGCCGGTATGCTACCAGATGGGTATTATTTTC
The DNA here is from genome assembly GCF_943734655.1 of Sabethes cyaneus. Taxonomy (NCBI): domain Eukaryota; kingdom Metazoa; phylum Arthropoda; class Insecta; order Diptera; family Culicidae; genus Sabethes; species Sabethes cyaneus. The sequence goes on from NC_071354.1 coordinate 128,748,168, forward strand.
AAATCTTAGCCAGGTTTCAGCAAATAATACCCGTACTGGCAGTAGAGGTTGGATACTGTCAAACACAGAGTAGCGATAGGGTTGCCAGTCCCTTGGATGGAAATGAAGACGTCAATGATGATGATGATGAAAATGATGGAATGATGCTTGAACTAGTAATGATGGAAATTGTGATGATGGACCTGATGGTTATTGAAATATTGGAGGAAATTTTGATGAAAATGATGATGAAATGATAGTGATGGAAATAATGATGTTGATGATTAAAATTATGATGCTGGAAAGAATGATGATGGAAATGATGATAGAAGCAATGATATTGGAAATTATTAAAATGATAGAAAGGAGGATAGTTTGTGACAGTTTTAGCGCACTTATGTGTAGTCGCATTTTCAAATAGCGGAATCCGGTTTAGTAAGAAATTCGGTATGATAATGATAGAAATTATGATGGAAATGGTGATGATGAACATCATGATGATTATGAATAGGATGATGAAGTTAATAAAAATGATAAGGATGATTTTGAAGATAATAGTGGAGTAAAATAGTATAAAAGACTGTTAAATAATAAGTTCATTTGATTATTTATGTATAAAATTGGATTTAAGACATTATCAGAGAATGTTCGCATTTAATTATATGGAACAAACGTAATAAACGTGAAAATTTTATTGTTATTGTAATCAGCGGTGTTATAGCGGTGATGCAGGTTACACTGGCATAAAATTATATAAAAATAAGTATATGATTTTTTTTATTTTTATAAACAAAACGTTGCCTTTGCAAATTTTAAGACATCTTTCGCAAAACGAGTAGAGAAGGGGAATATTGTAGGGATTATAGTAAGGATTGAAATTAACTGAAGTTGAATTTGCAGTTTATTGTGGTAAGTCGTTTTAACGTGTTAATACAAGAGCGTTAAATTCTTAACGCAGCCTAAAACATTTGCCCAGTTCCGAACTGGCAGTTCGAGCTGACAAAAGCACACAAGAAGTGAGCGAAAAGTATTGACGCGAGAGCAGCGCAATGCCTTTATAATAGCTGCCAAAGGGAGAAAGGAAATGGCACAAATGTGTAGAGCGAGAGAGGAGTTGAGCGTTGAATAGGAAAAGCGAATGAGGATGAACATTCGACAGATATCAAGATTCAGTTGACGATATTTGTGTGAGAAGGATGTAAATGCACAGCAAGAAAAAAAGCGTCACGACAGTTAAGATAACTAAAGCATTGTAATGATGACAATTTTATGGTATACAGATTATAGTTATGCCTACTATGCGTGGTCAACCGTACCATGCGTCCATTGTTCAAGCTTATAGTCGAAATAACCATGAAAATGTTGTCTAGACCAGTTTTCCCAGTCGGTTGAAAACCACCATACTTTTCTGGTCAAGCTTACCCCTAAAATGGTAGAATTTACCATGAAATTTTTCTGTGTGTACTGGAACATGTTAGATGCCAAAGTAAATTGATATATACCAGGTATGTGACCATCGAGGGTTGCATCAGTGTGTGTAGAAAGAAGAAGAAATAGTTCTGAAATATGGTGAAACTTGCATGAAAATTAAAACTAAATTAATTGTAATTAATGAATGCAGCTATATTATTCCAGAGAAATATTTGAACATTTACAATGAAATGTAAGGAATATATTTTAAAGTCATTTGCACTTGTAGCCTTCTTGAATTATGCGTAAAAAATTTGAGAACATGGGTGACTAACTATTTCGATGTGCAATTGAAAAATGAATTAATGTTTCTAATACTTCACGATCAATACGGTATACGGTTGCTTAAATTAAAACACGTTCCGTCCAACATTTTGCTTGCATGATGCTCTTGAATATCTGCCTCTGATGTCTTCTTTTAAAAATACTTTTATTCGAATAGATGCTTGTGCTACTGCTTGAAAATCCTTAAGTTGAAGTCACTGTTCCAAGATGATACCTTTTTATCATAAATTTGCCCGCTCACGTTGTTTGATATATATGCTCTTGTCTCAACACTACGTAGAAAACCATAAAAAGTAATCTTAGATTGCTACAAAACAGTCTTAGATGATAATTAACACTTTAAAAGCTTACCAGAAATCAGACGAAAAATATCGCGGGCGGATTACAATGTTGCTCATGCTGCTTATTGAACAATCATGTCCGAGCATTTTTAAGAATTTCTTTTTTGTTTCACTACTTGTAGGAAAGCGATATAAGGACATTTCTTTGAGACATCTTGATACCGCTTTGGCGAAAAAAATTCCGCTTGCAATTTGGAATGTTGCACTTCATTGTATTCATGAAAATACATACTAGAAATAATGTTCTAAGCATAAACATAAAAGGTGTAAGAAAAAAAAGACAAATCTTGCGTATCCAACGATTTTTTTAAAAAATTAACTAATTTTCCATACAAAATGCTCGAAATCTCAGAACTTGTGTAGAAGGGTTAGTGCAAAGTGTATATGACAGCTCGCATTGTCATATACCTGGTATATATCAATTTACTTTGGTTAGATGCTTCTTTTTTACTGAGGCGATGGGTATTGCATTTTCTCCGTGTGCATTGTGTCTGGACCTTTACCGTTCGAGGGGTGCTCTATTGAAGGATTACTCGTAGATTACATAAAAACCTTTTACACACTTTTTGTCATTTATCTGGTAGTCTGTTCTCTGTGCCTTAAGATCAGGATTTGGATCCAGAGCTGCCATAAATACAGATATTTGTGCATGCATAACTTTGGGACCCTACCGTTTTCTCCGGAGTATTTAATTTTCTCGATCTAATCTTTTAAATAACATAAATAGTCTATGGACTCTACATTAGTAGAGCCAGAAATCACAGCAACTGAAATAATTGATGGGTCCCAAATTTATGCATGCACAAATATCTGTATTTGTGGCAGCTCTGTTTGGATCACCGTAGAAGATGTCATTGCACCAGGAGAATCGAGCGCTTTCGAACTGCAGGTTGAGTATTTTCAATTTTCAGTGATGTGATAGTATACGTACGAAAAACGTACACGCTAACTCATATTTACCAATCATTTTTAATATAATTAGACTTTAAAACTAATCCGTTCTGAACATCTTGATTTGCGATCATTCTATTTGCTTTCGATATTTTACCCATTCCTAATTTAGGTAATCCCCGATTCAAACCTTCTAATAGCGAACATGCTTTGCATGGTTGCTGAGATGATATAAATCCACATCGATTACAAATCCCTTTACACGGCTTCTTAATAGAGGTTTTGAACATCAGTTGTTCTCCAGAGTGTATTATATCCATTATTGTTGATGATTTGACTTTTTCTAAGTCTTTTAAAAAGGCTCTTGCATGTCCTCTGTATGCGTTCGGTGCATACACACATTCTGTTGAGAAATAAATCAACTTTTTAAAGTGTGCATACATAACGATTTCCTTTTCATATGTATATTTAAGTGGTTTCACACGAGAAATTGAATCTGCAATATCTCCACCAGTTTTAATACTACAACATCTGCGTAATCGTGCCGTATCACCTCGAAGAATGTTCATCAATACGGTTTCAGCTATATCATCTGCATTATGACCAGTAGCAATACAGTCTACATTCAATAAACTGGCACCTCTATCCAGTGCTTGTCGTCTAAATACTCCACAAAAAGTACAGTTATTAGTGCGGCCTATTTTCGTAACGATTTCATCCATTGTCCAGTTGTAAAGCTTTTTATAAGATAGAATTTTTAAGTTCATTCCATAATCATCACGGTTGCGTTGTACTGTTTCGAGGCTATCATCTCGATAGCCTGTGATGCCTTCGTCTATTGAGAGTAGTACTAAATCGAGCTTGTAATTGTATCGTTCATTTAAGGTTTTTAATACATAAGCTAATACTGTACTATCTTTTCCTCCACTTGCAGCAATAGCAACTTTGCTTCCTGGCTTAAATAAGGCATTCTGCTGAATAGTGTTATGTATCTCGGTTTCAAAGGCCAGATAAAAACATTCTTTGCATAGGGCATCTCCAGTCTTCGGACGCTGTAAAACCAAAAATGTATTAGAGAATATTGAGATTTTCAATGCTATTCGCGACTACGAAATTTCACGCCAGCGTTTTTGTGACGGTGTGAGCGTCATTTTTGTGAGTCAACCAAAAGGAGTGCCCCTACAAACAGATTTTGCCATTCAATAAGACCCATGGTAAACCAGTTACGTTTTGGCCAGATCTGCATAGCATGCTGATACAAGACAAATTGAATCCAGTTCATCCCAAAAGTCCCAAAAGAATTGAATTCGCCAAATTGTCCCCAGTTTCGTCCAACAGAGGTGTATTGGGCGATAATGAAGCGGAAACTGAAGACCCAAGTAACCACATGCATTATATCATAGTACTAATTTCCTTTAACTAATTTCCTACATTTTCCTTAAAAAACTTGTGTCCGAAAATTTGAATCAAAATATGTTAAACAGTAACACCACAGACAAACAGACATAACTCTTGGAAGAAAAATCAACAAAAATTATCGTACCTCACATTTAGCCTGAACACTAGCACCATCTATGATCGACATTCCCAAATATCAAATAGCAATATGGGTGTTCCTCGAAGTAGCAAGTATTTTTTATGGGGAATTCCCCTTCTTTCGTCAAAAAGCGCCACTTTGACCAAAACGGAGACATTCCCAACTAAGCCCAAATTTGAAATGACGGTTTTATCGGTACGATGAATGGAAAACGAGTGTTATGTCTGTTTGTCTGTGGTAACACCACAGAGAACAGACATCCAAGCGAAAGGTCCCCTCTTGGATAAAACTTATGTCAAATTAGTTGGGAAACTATAGTGATGATGTCGCTAAAGGCGCATAAAATTCTCCACTAAACTCACAACAGCTAGCTTCTGGCGCTAGCATAACGCTCACAGTCTATATGTACTAGCGCCAGAGGAGCCAAAGGTTGTCAGTGTACAAATCAAAAGAATCATTTAGTTGGGAAACTATAGCACAGAGAACAGGCATCCAAGCGAAAGGTCCCCACTTGGATAAAACTTATGTCATATTAGTTGGAAAACTATAGTGATGATGTCGCTAACGGCGCATAAAATTCTACACTAAACTCACAACAGCTGGCTTCTGGCGCTAGCATAACGCTTATAGTTCATATATACTAGCGCCAGAGGAGCCAAAGGTTGTCAGTGTGCAAATCAAAAGAATCATTTAGTTGGGAAACTATAGTGGTGGCGACGCTAGCATATTAGGTGATTTTAATTTGAAATTTTATCCAAGAATTCCCGATAAATTTGTTCCTGAATGGATGTCTGTTCTCTGTGACTATAGTGGTTGGGAGGCTAGCATATTAGGTGATTTTAACTTGAAATTTTATCCAATTCCCGAAAAATTTGTTCCTGAATGGATGTCTGTTCTCTGTGGTAACACCATCTGCACAACATACCGCTATGTCACGGTGCTCCAAATAGCGTTTTTATCAAAAAAAAATTCTCCATGAAATCTGAGTACACCAGCCGATTTGTAGCACTTACCACTATATTTGGGTGAAATTTAAAAAAATCGTAGGCACGGTTTTGGAGATATGCCCTTTTAAAATGAAAAGAGTATAAATCATAAGAAAATTGACGCAATAGCTATACAAATACGCTTGTTTAGTGCGCACAAGAGTACCAAATATTTTAATATTTTTGAGATGTGCTGCATGCAATATAACGGAAATATGAATGACTTAATGAGTTTTGAATAATAATAATAAATTATTATGTAAAGTCGCTTGCCACTCACTAAAGAAGACTACAAGCCGTTTTGGCTAGGACTTGTAGCCTTCTTTAGTGAGTGGCAAGCTTTAGACATAAAATATTGTAGTACTAAAAGAAGTTTTCCAATTTTTTCTCGTGTATTAATGAATTTTGCTTTAATTAACTGCATATTTGTGAATATGTATAGAGTAAAGAGGGGCAAAAGTGTGATTCAATGGTTTATCAGTGCAGATTGCGCGTAATTTGACAACATTAGTATGAATAGTCGAATACTGCAGTAGCTATTTCATGAGATAGCTTCAATTTATCGTAAACATTTGTTGTTTATGAAGCATAATTGCTGAATTAAGTGTAAATGTTACTTTGGAGCGGTTTTGATGTAATATTTCGTTATATGGCAAATACGGCTCCTGTTGATATGAAGGCTATTGCTTGTTGAAACATTGCAGCAGCGTTTCGTATCGCTCAAACACCTTTTTTAAAAATGCGGTGAGAGAAATTCTCAAAATATATTTCTATTTCCATAATTTGATCAAACCCCTTAAAACGTCTTGTAGGGCAAAAATGCGATTCACGGGCGGAGCAAAAGTGCGATTCATGGACAAGTTTTTTTTTGTTAGATTATAGTCACTTTAACCAGCTTGGGTCATTCGTGACTTCTGCGGGGTTGGGATTTGAACCCAGGTCCTCGGCGTGAATGCTAACCACTACGTCGGGACTAACCCCTCATGGGCAAGTAAATAATGCGTTGGTAATTATGAATTGGATTCAAACGAACTTTTGCCACGCTAGTGGGCATTTTTATTTTTCGTAAAACTTTCCTACGATTTTCTTCGTGATTATCCATTAGAGTAAGATGGGGCATAAGTGCGACATTTGAAGTTGTTTTCAATTTTCATGAAATGAAGCACAACAGTAAACTATATTTAATATTGATGTAACAACTCAACATCTTCACATTCAGCTATAAATCATCTGGAGCAATAGTATTAAAATTTATCATTTTTCTGATCGGGTGCCGAATCGCACTTTTGCCAAATTAGCACGGAAAAAGTGCGTTGACCGCGAGACAAAAGTTCGTAGTTTGAATTTATGAAATTAGTGCACTTGCTAATACACTAATTGAATTGCACTTTTGTCCCATTTGATGCTTGGCGGGATTTGATTAAATTATGTAAAATAGAAATATATTTAGTAAGTTTTTCTCACCGCATTTTCAAAAGAGATGCTTGAGTAATGTGAAATGCTGCTTCAACTATGTTTATATTGCGTTTCCCGTATTCTGTTTCTGTTTCTGTTTGCAGCACAAGGTGGGGCAGTTAGAGCCAAGTCTGTCCAGGGCTGAGATAAGGTGGTTGTGATAATGATAAAAGAATCCGTGCGGATTACGCTAGCGCCATAATGTGTTGGTGATTATGGATTAATGGGCGGAAGAAGAGTGACAGAACTTAGCTCGTTATAATTGTGTGCTTGGTCAATATAGCATAAGATGGCTTGTACTTATCTTGTTTTCTCCTTCCTTTGTTTGTTTCCTCATCTTGTTCGTAGTCAATCTTAATTAAACCTAAAGCAGGCTCCACGCCGGCCGTCCTCTTCATCGTTGTCACCAGTGCAATCATCTGTGGCTGATCTCTTGCCTCCCCTCACGACAACATTGTTGCCGTGAGAAGAAGCGATAGAGATCAGGCAGAGAAAGAAAAGAAAAGAAAAGAAAAGAAGAAATTTTTAGTCAACATGTTGATCGCAATTTTCGAGTTAGTAATATCACGAGAATTCCATCACCTATGCTACTACCGACTAACTACTCGCTAGGCTGGACGCTACTCATCTCCCAAATACCCATGTCATCACGATTGACCCAGCGCTGTTCAACAACCTATGCTCATTAAAAGCCACAGCCGCCTCTTTATCTACCATCTTTGCAGTATTGTAGCTGATGGCGTAAATTTTCGAATATTTTGTGCGGAATATTATTCAAGAGCAATATTATCGCTCAGAACTATCGAAAAACTACTTGAACTTCCGAAAAATAGAGCAGATGCGATATAATGGGGACTGGTACTCGCTCGTATTATTCCCGGTGGCATTAATTGCATATTTGTAGCGGTAGTCAACCGATTTGTCGGTATGCTCTTCAGACCGTGGTCAATTGAAATGATTCTGTAACTAAGAAGGGATGAGGTAGATCAAAAAGAATTTCACTTGGAGATATGTATATATGCCGTGTTAAGTCTTAAGTGTAAGCTGTCACTGAAGCAAGACTTAATAAGATGTTAACTCATACCATGGCCATATATTATGTACTATGACCCCATTTTAGGAAGTGGGAATGATGGTATATTGAGGACAGCCCTTCGCTATCGCTTGAATCAGCCAGAGAATCGAATACCTGTTTTTACTTGAAGAAGTTTTAACTCTAAAAAGATTTAGTTAGAAATGGAATTTCAGTTGAAGTCTGCCAGCATTGGGCAATGGACAGAACAAAATATATATCGAGGCTATAAAGCTTTTCGAGAGATCCACTAAGTCCGACCGCGACAACAGCCGCAAGAATGGAGAGGAGCAGGCCGCCGGTGAGTTGCCACCGTTCGACTTGATGGACTCTCCGACAGAGGCTCATCAGCATTAGGAGGGCCCTTGGGAGACAAACAGCGTCATTCATGATCATTTTATGTTGTTAGTTGAATACCGTTAACGCGGTTAGTCACAAAACATGCAAATCATTCTAATAAGGAGGGAAATAAGAAAAAAATAATTATAGTTAATTACATCCAAAACAATACAATAGAGGTGACAGTAACAGTAACGATAGCAATATTAGTAATAATAGTAATAACATAGGAAACTGACACAGGAAACACAGCTACTGACTATAACTTCCTGCCCATTAATAATTGTAGTTTGGCAGCATGGGTATAAAAAGAATTTCCGACTCATCATAGAACACTCAAACATATATTTATTCGTACCTATACACCCATGCACACTCATACATGCATACACATGTATACATGTATGTGTGTGTATATTTTTCAGTGCTGTGCTGTCCATAATCGCATAACAGCCACAAATTCTATGGCAATCTCATAGAAAATGTCTCGATTACGCAAATAAAGACATCACATCATTTTTGAACACTCGTTCGTTCTAACTAGCGATAAATTTTAATTTTCATGAGTAAGTCAAAATCTCATGAATGGTGGGTAGGATTTGGTTTCAGTTTTCTAGAGAAATTTCTGTGCATACCAGCAATTCATCTAGGGAACTGAGTAAGCCCTCCCGGTGCTTCGGCCCAAACGGATTGAATTTAAAATCAAATCCGTTCGATTTCGCTCCATTCCGCTTTACGAGACACATGCTACAGGTAAAGGTAAATTATGCAATACTACATACTACACATATATCCAACTTAAACTATATTACATTCTACATGCTGTAGCATGGTCATCATTCTACAATTTTTACGCATCATACGCCACTCACGCTCACTGTTCAAAACTGCAGAAATCACGTTTAGTCCGACGCTTGTATTTAAATATCTCCGTCGCGTTCAAAATTCAGCGCTTTTCAAAAACTTATCCACTGTTTCCGTCTCACCATGAAAAATGAACACGATCAGGATCTCGGAATTTATTCTGGGAGGATCGGTGGTCAGGATTCACAAGTTTTGAGAATTTAATGTGGAGAACGTACATGATCGTTTGGTCGGAATTCATTCTGATGTGATCATGATTCGAAGACCCATAAGTTTAAGTATTTTACGAATTGTTGTACAGGTGTTCGGAAATGATACCGGATAAGTAAATAATTCCAGTTGTTACTTTAGTACCTTTCGAAATTTTTTTGAGAATTGGGGTTGGGGAAGCTTGCCATCTACTGTAGAGATTTCATAGTACCATAGCCTGGATAAACTACGTAAAATGTAACCCTACAAAAATTTGATTAAAATTGTTCCAATTTTAATCAAATTTTTGTACAGTTAGTGGGGGATGATGTAGCATGGTCATCATTCTACAATTTTTACGCATCATACGCCACTCACGCTCACTGTTCAAAACTGCAGAAATCACGTTTAGTCCGACGCTTGTATTTAAATATCTCCGTCGCGTTCAAAATTCAGCGCTTTTCAAAAACTTATCCACTGTTTCCGTCTCACCAAAGCCGAATCGTGCAAAAGAAGGGAAGCGCGATTGAACCGACACGCGAAAGAACGGGATGATACCACTAAACCTTTAGAAAGACACGAACGTTGAAGAGTCGTTTTCTAAAGAAAACGTACTTCCGTGAAAAGAATTTGAATGCCTACTATTTTATCTGAGGATTTCCAAATTTCTGCCCTTTCATTTCGATCCAGATCGTGGAAGAGACTAGTGGTATTTTAGTAGTTACGCGTGCGTTATTTTGTAAGTTTGATTCAAATGTGAGAAAGTTTAACGGTCGATTTATAACAAAGTTCCTCTTTTGCTGATTAGGTAGGAGTATTAGCTAGTGCGGTCGAAAGCTTAGGCAGTGCGGTCCTTCGTCTACGGACGATTTTTCGTGTGTTGCGTGACAGACAAGAAGGTAAGATAATTTAAAAAAGGTGTGTGATGGTAAAAATACTCAAAGGCGTCGACAGCCGATCGACGGCTTCTTTTGTCAGATTTTCTTTTGCTGCGACCGCTTTCTGCCAACCCGCTTCTAGCGACGCCTAAGCGGTACCACCACTTCACGACGGCATCGAAAAGCAGCGCTAAGCAAACCACGCGCTTCGCTTTTTTCTGGCAACGCTCAACCATCGCTAGTGCAACGGCTCAACACTGCCGCGCCGCCATCGTAGCATCACGTTTCCGAACGACGCTGTTCGACGCCAACGCAGATCTTGTTCGGCGCCATCGCGACGACGCCATCATTGCAACGGCCGACGCCGTGCTTGTCATCGGTTACAGCCAAAAAGCAGCTGATCGGTACCGTGAGTAAACAAACGTGCACGTAAAACTTAGAATCCACACACACGCCTTTTCAAATCTTACCGCTCGAAGAACGAGCTCGAAAACAAACGAGTAGACCTTTGTGCCGTTCTGCGACTATCACCAGAACGAGCCGACAGAGACCGCACTGTAGGAAAGGGGGGAAAGAGATAACCAGAGTTAGGTCTATTAATAGAACTGGAGACGTCGATAAAGAAGACCGAATTGAATAAACCCACGTTGTTGATTGTATAGCGGTATTTTATCTGTAACCCTCGATACTCCCTGTTATAAGTCGCCCCTGAGAACATTTCTCACATTCGCGTCCGATATTTTGAATTTCACTTTGTTTTTTTACTCCGCTTGGCTGGCGGGAAGCAGCCACACTATTACTCTGAAGCGAGAAGGAGAGAAGGATAGGGAGATCTTTGCCGGTGATGATAACATTCTACTTATAGGTTCTGTCTTCTTTGAACCGGTTTGAACAACGACCGCCTTGTCTTCGCTGAAGGTAATAGTGGCACCATCTGGACGCGGGTAGATTAACGTTCCAGGTGTGCAAATCAACCGTTCCTTTGCGCGATTCGGGACCCATTTTCCACAACCTGCCCTGAGGTTAGGTTTCGTGCCGGGCAACCTTAACCGAGCGAGTGGTCCTCTTTCAGAGGTGGCGCTTAAGCCACTCGTCTTAAACGGCCTGAAGAGCTCTGGCGAACGGAAGATAACTCGCGGGCAAGCCGCCCACGTTATAATGCGGAACTAAGATTTTTAGGTCGTTTAGCCGAAGTACGCGTCAAATCACCTACCCATGGGAGGGGTTTATATTGCGTTTCCCGTCGTTAAAGAAACTGACTAAAAAAATGACATCAAAGCTCAGTCACTCGCGGCCTCCTGTCATCATTAAATCTAATTTGCTCAACGATGATTGTTGTGCGTGACTCTGTTCAATGTTGCTCGAAAAAGTTCTAACAATATTTTTTTCGAGCTCAACATTTAGGTGACTTTATTAACTGTACGCCACAAACTTGATTGCCTGGCGTTTTCCTTTAGACAGCACGGATCGATTTCGTAATGATACGATGATATTTGTTGCCGTTTGCTTGCAGTAAATATTTTCTCCCGCGTTCATCGACTGATACTCCGCGAGCAAAAGATTCAGAAGTTTTCATCGAGATTCATGCGCACTTGGTTTCGACGTACCGAAAATGAGTTACTTGTCATTTCTTTAGTCAGTTTCTTTAGTCGTCGTATTTCGATTGTTTTCCCTCAATTCTGACAGCTTTGAAAAATTCGAAAACGATAATTGAATAGCAAGTTGTTCCAACATGAATGGCAGCATTATGTCCACCTCATACATTGAGCCAAATTCCCAGCGAAGATGCTTCAAGGCAGCCAAAACAAATTCAAGTGCTACAGTTATTTGATGGACTGCTGCAAACTTTTCATCGCTCGTTGTAATTTCGCATTACACTCCAATTTAATTAGATTTCTTTAAATAATCCATTCAATTTTAAAAATCTCTTCAGCACTAATTACAAGCTGTGCTTTCAATTAGACATATTTTTGAAGCGGAGTTTTAATTAAATGCCCGAAAGAAGGAAAATACACATTTTTTGCCCTTTTACAACCAGTATATTGGTATTCAAAATTTGGCCTGTTTCGGTACTACCGGTTAGACCGCCCTAGTCCATATCCTTTTTGGGAAATTTCTAACGTGCGCTACGCGTACGAGAGACAGATTCATCATTTATACAAAATTCTTATGTTTCAACGTTCATTCATTTCAAAAATAGTTATAAATAAAAGATTTGTTCACAAAAATTGTAAGTATATTCTGAAAAACGCAAAAAAATGAAGTGAAGAAGAGTTTCATGAACATATTTATTATTTTGAGGCGGAAAACTATGTACTTTTGAAAACCCTGAAAGTGTTTAAACCATGTAATCGCCCAGTTAGCTTCGAGGTACGATGCTGGTCTAACAAGTCAGTCGTCGCAGGTTCGAATCTCGGCTAGGCGATGCTGCTAGATGGAGTCAGTAGTTTTTTTACACTAGTTTCGTAATTGTCCTGTAGTCTAACAGCCGGCTGCGAAGTCTGTCGGTAAATAAGGGTCAAGTCTTAGAAAGACGTTTAAACCCAAGGCTTTTTTAAACCATGTATGCATGTATAAATATCAAAAAAATCCGGTAATTGTTTGAATATTCTACAAACAGATAATTAACTCTTTGTTCATTCACTTGTGCGTTTTTTATTTTATTTTTTACTGTCGGTCAGGTATCTAAACTAAAATTCTGCCAAACCTATTCTCTACTTTTTCAAGCTAAACAGCGATTCGTTGTGCATATTGCAGTAAAGCTCAACGTATTTTGATTTACCATTTCGGATACAAGTTTTCATAGGAAAATGTAAGAGATGTCATGTCGGTTCGTCGGTCCGAAAGCAGAATTTAACACAAGGCTTTGTTTTTTTTGTACCACAAGGACTTTGTTTTTTATTACCCACTTTTAATTTCAAATCTTTCTAAAAGAACACAGATCTACAGATCAAAGTTGTCTAGTAATTCCTGGTACGCAGATTTCATTCTGGGTGTACAGATTCATTTGTCTCAGAATGGAATTCAGAATTAATAAATTTTCGTTAAGACCAATTTTCGCCAAATTTCCGACAAGTTCAAACTCGCAACATTTTTCCCCATTTCCCGAGTGTGGTCACCCTTTTATCAGTTACGAGTCATGATACATGCCATCAAGACGTATCAAGGGGCATAGTTAGAAAATTTTCCTAGGAAGGTCATGCAAAAAAAAATCTGATATAGCCTAACCGTGAGGATTTGGAATTATTTTCAATCAAAAGCCATTTTGGTTTCAATTGAGCGTTCCTCCAAAGAAAATAGATGTTAAAACTTAAACCCCCAATCGTACCCTTCGAGGTATGTTATATGTTCGAATCTCGATCTTTTCGACATGCGGTGAGGATCGAGACGAGTTGATTGCTTATCCTGTATGCTTTTACATCACTCTTGAGGTGGGATCCGTGAAGCGAGTATCGAAACGAGAAGCTCGATTTTCAGTAGAAGTAGTCAATTCCTTAACTACGCAGATGACTTCAATATTATAGCCGTAAACTGCAACGGCGGAGTACTTCTACGCAAAGCTAAAAGTGAAGGCAATGAGAATTGGGCTGGAAATAAATGCGTCACAGACCTAATGGTAGAGACTCAAAGCAGATGAACGTGCGCTTTTCACGGACGGTAATCGTTGACGAAGGCGGACCTGAAGTGGTAGATGAGTTCGTGTATTTGGGATCGCTGGTGGCCGCGGATAACAGCACTAGTAAGCAGATCCAGCGCATTCAAGCAGGAAATCGAGCCTTCACAAAACACTATGATCACAAGCCGCCGTACGAAGCCAACAATGTACAAACCGCTCATTAGACCGGTAGTTTTTATGGATTTGGCGATGCTCACGGAGAACATACGCGCCTTTGCTATGTTCGAGAGGAAGCTGCTGCGGACGACACTTGCCGGAGTACAAGCTGAAAGCGGAGAAGCGTATGAATAACGAACAACAGACACTGCTAAGGAAGATTACTATCGTTATCTAGCAAAAATTGATAAGTCACAGTGGACCGCACACACTTCTAACAGGACAGGAAATCACTTCTATTCAACAACCCCATCGGGACTCAAAACAGAGGGGTCCTACGTGTGATATAGCTGGACCAGGTCCAAATCGACTTGCGACATCTCTGAGACACCTGGCGACGAGTAATTCATGATCGAGTTGAACGATGACGACTGTTTGAAACAACACGAACCACCCCGGATCAATGCTGGTCTCCAATGATTTAATTCCATTTCTTCTTGGCTGGCCATACAATTTTACCGAACGTTCAGCTGTTTAGATTTCGGTAAAATTTTACCGAATTCGGTGCTTTTTGTTAAGTGTGTAGATATTCTCCTGGTGCTAATCACTACAGTTCCATAGGAATAATACATGAATCATATTCAATTGCAAAACCATGGGTAAAACACTTTGAGATGATCTGATATTCACATCAAGTCATCTTGAAGACCACGTGAATTTCAAATAGAATGACTTTTCATAAGAGTTAGTCCGTTCCCAACGCTGTTGTATTTTGTATGGGCTGGTCTATTTTATAACTAGAACTAAAACTGGTCATTCGCAATGCTGAGTTGCAGTTCTACTTTTCGAGCTCATTTTTGGAACGTATTTAGCCAATGTTGCAAATTCTCATCACGATGAAGGCTCATCACCTGCTCGTCAGCGATTTGAATTTTATCAACTGGCAACTCGATCGTATCCTGATTGCTCGCGATGAATCGCCGACGCAAAAACTGATGAGCAAAATATGAATGGATTACGCTCGCAAATACTCGCTCGGTATCTCTGTCTCACACTCATCGCTAATCATCGTTACTTGCTGTCATCCAACCAAGAATGTATTTTGCGATGAAACGTAAACAAGCATATTTTTTGGCAAATTACAAAACAAAATATTGCTCGTTCAAAAATAAAACGATATTCGTACCACATATAATAATTAGTAACTTGCCAAACGTCAACATATACTTGCGACGCCATACACAAGTATGTGTAACTTCAAGCGGCACACGGACAAACAAAATGGTTTCAAGATTTAGTTTTAATAAAATGCAAACCTGGTGCAATATTATTATTATTATTTGGTGGCTAGAAGGTTCGAAGCTATGAAAAATAATACATCTTCTTGTGTGACTAACGATGAAGGTTGATAGTAAAAATATCGTCGGCCACTGTTCAAAATTTGATCCTGCCAACAAGTCTGAAAAATCGCTTGTATATTGTAAACATTTGCAAACGTTGCTGGTGCTTGTCATTGTCACGAAAAAAAGATTTATGCTGCACTAAACGTGAATGTAGAAAAATTATGAATAACATGTTAAAATAATTTTATGAGATTAAAAGTCTTCTGGGTGTAGAAGAACGTTAATGTTTTGAAGCGCATTTATGTATTCTGTCGCAAAAATGTATATTCCAAGTACCTCAGGTGCTAATAGTCGAACTAAAAAACCCAAAAACCAACATAAGTGTTAGGTACAAGTTTTTTTGACGGTATAATTCAATATCCGATAGCGCTTTTGCCTGTTTTCCAAAATTGATAAATCATAGCTACTCATCGCGATGAGTAAAATGCGAGGTATTCGTTTTGGATTAACATCACTAGCGATCAAATCATTGCATGAAAAAGAGTGAGTGGTAATTCGCTTTTCTCTCACTCTCATTAAATAATTCTCAGCTAGAAAAGCATTGCCAGAGAATTTGACGTTATGGAATCACCTTTGAGTGTGTTTCGAACCGAATCAGTACTTTTATCGATGAATAGCAACATTGGTATTTACAACTGCTCGACAGTTCTGTTCTACTTTTGACCGAATCTGAAACACGGATATAACTCTGTTTTAAATATTTTTGTCAGTATGTGGGCAACATGTCATCCCAAATGACAGGTTATGTATTGTCAAAAAGTGAAAATAAGAAAAATGTTTTGAAACTTTCATTTAGTTTTCAGAGCTTCTTGTTATTTTTGTATGGGAGCCTTTGTTAATCCACGGAAGGATGAAGTTCTTTCGCACATTAAATACATAACTTTGCAGCATCACATTGCATTAAGGTGAAATGAGTCATTATTGTCAAAAGCAGTTTTTTGGTTTGAAATAAAAATTCAGTTCATGAAAATATATTCACTGTGTTCAGATTGACAAGAAGAATGCAATGAATACATTTTTGAAAACAAAACCCCTGTTTTGGACCTAAAAACTGCTTCCGAAATTGACATTTCTGATGAAAAATTAATGACTGCTCATAACCCGTTAATATTGCAAGGCAAGTCTGTCGCTGTGTATCACTTTTTTGGGTTTTTCTTTTAAAGACAGTGAATTTGGGACCGGAAAGCGTGTAGGGCGCTATATCTCTGCATATTAGCGTTGATAGGAGGAAATGCTTATCAACTTAGGAACTATATGGGCTTTGTTTCATTATGCCTGATTTTTGTTTTCAGGTATAATAAATTCAAATTTGTCACGAGGTTTTCGAGTCACTTTAAATCTCGCATGTGCATAATATTTTTAGATATAAATTATCAAATTATGGTTGTATATGAGCACCAATGGCATTATATTAAATTTATTAAGAGGTATTTTTTAAAGGTATCTTAATTTTCGTAATTACTGGCTTTACAGAAATTTTTTGAATAGTCAGGTTAGTCTCATATAACTCCCCCCATCTACTAACAACAATTCCTTTCCCGAAATACTTGTGAAGATGCAGAGGATTCCCTGGTCTTTAGTAGCAACAAGTATTGGACTAACATTCCTTCCCATCCCACCAGGACCCGCATTCGGACGTGGCCGGCGTCGGTATTGATCAGCATGCAGGGACCTGATAAGGTTGCACAATGAGGAATAGCGTGCTGTCCCAAGTATGCTCTTTCCAGCCATCATTTTGCAATTTTCATCGGTTCTGGTCAATAACGGAGTAGCAGCACACGGGCGGTATCCTATGCTTATGCTTATGCTTAAAGACAGTGAATTTGGGACCGGTCTCTGTACACTAGCAGTGCTCTATGGAGTCTACCGTATCGTTGACTGACCGCACAACCGAGATTTCAAAAAGGCAAAGTCTTGGGCTTTAACGTCTTTCTAAGACTTGACCCTTATCTATCGACAGACTTCGCGGCCGGCTGTTAGAGTACAGGACAGTTACGGGGCCAGTGCAAAAATTCTACTAATTCTATCTTTTAGCACCAGCTAGCTGAGATTCAAACATACGACATTGGCTTGTTAGACCAGCATCGTACCTTGAAGTTAACTGGGTGGTAACCGAGACATCGATTTTGAACATAACCCGTATTTAAAAGAGCTTGACCTTACTACTGAACCGATTGGTGTGGAAAATTAGAAAATTTATGTGCACGGGTTTTTGGGGCCAGGGAAGGTTAGATGGTTAGAGACTCCGCATCGAGAACTAATCAAGCAAATGGAACCAAATTTGACATGTGAGGGTTTTTGAAACCAAATTTTTTTTTCTACGGTGCGAAAATTATTGAGTGAAATTTGAATTATGATATGTTGTCCTTGCTCGCGTGTCCGAGGCATTTTCCACTAGGCCCGACAAATTACAAAGAACTATGAGAACAAAGGCCACGGGCGTTAGACGACTTGCTAAAACAGAATCAACTGCTATTCATGATTGATTGTAACGTATGCGATTCCTGAAAGTAAATACACTCAAGTCACTTTTTACACGAAGGATACGTCTCGTGTAAATCAAAACCGCGTAAATTCCGAAATTCGCGTAAAAAAACCGCGTAAATTCCGAAATTCGCGTAAAAATAGTCGCGTAAAAAACAAACCACGTAAAAAGCGACTTCAGTGTAGTAAACAGGCAAATATAAACAAAGCTCCCATTATTGCGCGCGATCTGTCGTTGCGGCTTTAATGAAACAGTCGCTTATACGGGATTGTTAATAACCCAGAAATACTGCCACAAAACTTTAAACAGAATATGTATGGAAAATGCCGCTTTCTGACATTAACTTACAGAAATTGAACCAAGAAACGCTGCTTCATCATCGACCAAAAATTAATTGCAAAACTGGAAAGTGAGATCGCGGGGAAAGTAAAACAAAGTTTATGTTAACACACACACATAAAAGTCGGCGTGGGTGCCGAAGTATTTAAAACATGCATTGCGTATGACATGATGCAGTTTTATTTTTGACAGTTGCAAATCATAGAAATGACCGAGCAGTTTATAACATAATTGAAACTTTGCGTTAGGAACGGCCTTACCCTTTGATTAAACGTGTAAAACCAGTGAAATATTTCTAAAAACTTATTTACATCCTAATTTCATGTGGATTGCAACAGGATATAATCTAATGGCAAAACACGTGGATTTGCGGTGCTAAAGCAGTGACTACCATGTTTATTGAAGGTTTGTTGGAAAAGCATGGTTGTTTAACGTGTTTTCCATATGAAATATTTCATTTCACGTTAAATTGAAGGAAAACACTTTTGACACCCGAATGATTGATATTTGAAACATTATTATCAATCAGGGGGCTGATATGACGTCACATTTTCGTTGCTCACATGAAAAAGGCGGCAAACGCAAAGCGATTCCACAAAACGAATTTATCTAACCATTTTCACAGTTTCATGTATTTCGCATTAATTGTCTGCCTGAAATTGGCTATGTGATGCTAAAACCTTGACTAAAATCGAACTAAAACTAACGAAATTTAACAATTTATACATCCGACTCGGTTGTCAGCTTGAGTCCATTTATGAAGTTGTCAGCTTGGGCCCGCTCTATGTTGGCTACGTTTTTTGACGTAGGACTACGTCTTACGGCAAGTTTTGAGATAGGGTGTCATTCCAAAAAATGAAAAAATGCGGGCGTCACGAAAAATGAAAGGTTTTGAGCGCTAATAGCTCAGCGGTTTTCCGATCGATTTTCAATATTCTTACACCAATCGATCGGAAAATCTTCTAAGAATTGACCCAAATGAAAAAAGTATGGATTCTTGATGTTGAACTATTGAAAAATTGAAAATAATGAACCTATGTTTTAACAGAATTCTCGCTTCGTGATTGGTTGGAAGATTCTTTACGATGATCTAAACCTATACCAGTTTGATATCTGTGCTTGGGAAGTAAGCCAAAAGAAGTGACAAAGTTTCCTCATTTCAACAAGATTTCTTAACACCGCGGTTCAACCTAGACCATTTTGATGTCCTTGCTTGGGAAGTACGCCAGAGAGAGTGACAAAGCCCCCTCGTTCCAACAGATTTCTTACGAACGCGATTAAACCTAGTCCAATCTGATGTCTGTGTTAGGGAAGAGTGCCAGAAAAAATGACACAAGTTCATTGTCCCAACAGATCGCAAATTCTTTACTGCGTGACGATTAAACCTCGGCGAATTTGATATCTGGGTTGGAAAAATGTGCTACAGCTGTAGTGTTCGGTTATAATATGACTCTGTACTGCCACAAAAGACGATCATTAAGACTGACGCAGTGGCCTTTTAACCCAATGCCCTTCTGGCATACAAAAACAATATGACTGTATGAATACGCAGGCTTGCCGTTTCATTAGAAGTGTAGTGAAAAGATGTGCTGTTGATAAAATAGGATTGAATTGGTAAAATCCTTTCAACGTGGGAAACCATGGATAATAAAAACAATCTTTAATTTCAGTAAGGTAGCAGGAAAGTAATAGTTTGTGTTCTTGATTTTGTTCAATTGTTTCCAAATGCACATAGAAATAACTCTGAAATCTTTTGAGAATTGAACGTATGCAATGTTACTACCTTGATAAATGTTACATACATACAGCGTCACCAACCGGTTTTTACGAAAATCTGGTAAACGAGAATAAAAATGTCTGAAAAAATCTGGCTGCCATTTGGTCTGATTAGGCATCAAAAAGTCTGGAAAATCCAGACAAATCTGGAAGGTTGGCAACGCTGCATACATAGCATGTATATATGTTGCATATAGCATGTATACATGCAGAATCGAATGATTACAAGCATGAATACATGCTACTATCACTACAAAGAGACTTACGTAGTCCTGCGTCACCTATATATGCGGTCGTGTCTTGTACACAACCCCTCTGATTTTTGTATAGGTTGGTATTGGAAGTGTCATTCCCGTGTTATCAATATATTTGCACGTTGAAATTCATGTGTAAGATCTTTTGGTAACGCCGTGTCTATTTTTATCAGTCTAAGAATAACACATTGAATCATATTCAATGGTTAAACCACAGACTAACAGACGTAACACTTCGACCAAATTTTTTAACAAAACATCGTTTCATGGACACCCCTAAAATTTGGAAAAAACACTAGCATCACCTGGTGCAGTCATCGCGCTACGCCAGAGTAGGTTGCTATAAATTTAGCAATGCTATTAAATTACTTGTATATTATCTGACAACAGCGCCAGCGCAAGCGAGCGGCGTTCTCGCGCAGCGATTGTTGTTTGAGTCTTGGCTTAAGTGAAAATTTGTAGTGATCGTTTCTATTGGCGATGGAATAAGGCTTCAGTGCTACGTCTGTTAGTCTGTGATAAAACCATGGGTAAAAGACTTTGAGATGACCTGTTATTCACATCAGCTCATCGTGAAAGCCACCGGAATTTCAAATAGAATGACATTTCATAAGAGTTACTCTTTGATTAAACGTGTAAAACCAGTGAAATATTTATAAAAACTTACACTTTAATTTCATGTGGATTGCAATATCAGGATACGATCTAAAATGGTAAAACACGTGGATTGCAGTGCGAAAGCAGTGACTACTAGAGAGCCTTAGAGAGTCGCCATCTGAAACAAATTATCTAGCAACGATGCAGCTGTGTCTGTCAGTGTTGCCGCACGCACAGATTATTCTGTGATCAACAGACATTTGAAATAAATTACTTTTATAAAATCTGGATATGTAATTCCTTTTCATGATAATTTTACCACAGTTATTGGTCGTACCGTAAATAGTTATGCTGCTGTTGTCTGTTATTGCTAATTCTTTTGAGAACCAGCGATTTAAATTAAAGATTTCGAGTTTCTCGATGCTAAATGACTCAGCGGGATCTCGATTTGGCGATATTTGGTAGGCGAGAAGCCTCCCAGTTAGCCTCAAGGTACACTCAAGTCGCTTTTTACGCGAAGGATACGTCCCGCGTAAATCAAAACCGCGTAAATTCCAAAATTCGCGTAAAAAAACCAAAATTTCGTGTAAAAAAAACTTTCTACAGAAAGGATTTCAACACTACGCGAAAAAATAGACGTTTTGAGCACATCCGTGTAAATTCCGAAAATCGCGTAAAAAAACCGCGTAAATTCCGAAATATGCGTAAAAATTGCGTAAATTCCGAAATTCGCGTAAAAAAAACCGCGTAAATTCCGAAATTCGCGTAAAAATAGTCGCGTAAAAAAACCGCGTAAAAAGCGACTTCAGTGCACAATGCTTATCTAATAAACCATTTGTCGTACACTCAAAAAATTCGAAACGTTTTATTCATGTTACAACGTGTAATCTGTTTCATGTGAAAGATTTGGGATGTTTTATACCGACAAATTACTTAATCCGTAATCCTACTACATATAAATTTAAAGCATCGCCCTTATACTTTTGAATCATGATTCCCATAACACATCAATTATTATTTTTTTTCTTGAAATCAATAATGCACGGAACATTCAAAGCATTCCGGAAAAATATTACGACTTATTTACATTGGTTTTTACATTATATGCAATAATGAATATTAAACGTAAACAAAACAAATATGTATCCTATAAGTACATCACTATAACTTTCACTTATTTTCACTATAAAACACATGTTAATAGTTCATTTTATAGAATGCATTTGGTAAACAAATTACCGTTATTTCTTTTGTTCAAATAATAATCAATTGCCATATAACATATTAGTTAAATGCCTATGGTATTAAAAAGCATTTTACATGAAGGCATAAAGTTTAATTGACTAAACTTATAACTATTATTAGCAAATCATTACAAATCTGTGCAATAGTTTAAAACACATTGATTTTATGTGTGGCATCTATGGAATGTATTATCGCCACTAATCCAATTCATTTGGTACCATTTCTACTGAATTTGGTCGCCACATTTTTCAAAGGGTTACCGAAAACGTCATTGTACCGCGCAGCGCGAGTGCAGTCAGTGCTTTTCCGTTTTTCCCCGCGTTGTAAATAAAATACATCCTCGCCAATATTTCGGTTTCGGATTGTCCGTAAAACATCTCTTGTATCAATCAGCAACCTCATTCGGGCTGGTAGGTTGATTTAGGTAATTATTATTTAAAAATAACTAATCAAAATTCATTTTTTGTTCGTGGTGCTCTGCGACTTTCCGGTTTGTTCTTGCTGCTTTCAGCGTAATGGCTGTTGATTCTTTTGTCATTTTCTGGATTCAAGTGATGTTTCTTGCAGGCAATTCTTCAGTGCTATAGTGCTGTGGATAAGTAATGTAATCCAGGCATGGACATTTGAAGGACTCCCGGAACGTTACCGCAGATAATAGAATTACCAATTCGTTGTGCTAACAGGTGCCAACCAAACAAATTTAACATTTGTCAGCAAAATTGATTGTGTGCGCACCAAAAATGCACTTCACGTTGACGAACGTACAGAAAAACATCCTAGAGCAGCGGTTCCCAACCTTTTTTCAGTTCGCGTACCCCCTGACGGGTTTCCCTATACTATTCTGTAGCGAACTAAAGTTTTGGCGAACCCCTATTTGGGAACAGCTGTCCTAGAGGACCAAAAAGTACACGTACATGATGAAAATGGGAGAATGTATACCAATCTAACACGGTAGCATCGCAAATTAAGAATCAACCGTCGTTTAATGACTTTAGCAGCAAATCCTATCACAAGTTTCATCATCAGGCGGCTTGGGCACCAAATCCAGCCGTTCGCAGGGCGGACTGTGTAAGTAATTTTATCTCCTGAAGGAAAATATATGTTTTTGATCTCTTTTTTCTCACACAGTCTTATAATACAACTCTAATGGTACTATGTGGTGATACTTCGGGAAAATCGAAGGCAATGGTATCATTTCCGCCAAAGACGTCCTGCACATCTCGTATAAAGTTGCCCACTACGTTCTCCGCACAATCTTCAGCAGGTCCCTACGATAACAGGACATCAAAGCTAAAGTGGCCAGCTTCATCGCAGTGCTTTGATTAAAAGATTGCAGCCCACCAATATGGACCTTTGGAGTGGCCTTGTTATAAATTATGTTTTTAATTATATTTTATTAAATTATATATTAATTTATTGATAATATCTCAAAAATAAAGAAAAAAATAATATTTAATAATTATATTTTATTAAATTATATTCTTATTTTTTAATATAATTTAATATCACATCCAATGTAATATTACATACAGCAAATGAATTATCAACTTACATTTTATCATTTTAATAATTGAATATTACGTTGCAATTCATAATTTATAATATTAAATTCTGTTTGTATTTAAATGCACGGAAACGTAATATTAATTTTGATACCCATTAAAATGTAAATATTTGTGTGATAGGTGATATGAGATGTTAAGTAATCCGAAATAAAAGTAAAGCATATTTGCGTTATATGTGGCACACATAAGGATCATGGTTAAACGTCTTGTCAATTTGATGCATAGAAAATAATACTTTGTATCTGTAGCATAATAAATTGTAACGGGTATAATCTATTGCACCGTTTTATTAGTGTATCCCAATAGCATATACGTTTATATTTTTTTGAGTGTATGCTAAAATCTTGGCTGGGAGAGGCTGAGAGATAGGATCGTAACACTAGCTCCACACTCTTCAACTCTAACTCTAACAGCTGGTTGCAAACTCTGTCGCATAAACATAGAAGGTCAAGTTTTGATAACAGAATGTAGCATCTAAGCTTTGCTTTGCTGTGGAGGCGTGAAGATTGCTGCTTGAACAAAATATCAGTGCGAACAAAGAGCCGATGCGCTTTACAGATATTTTTTATTTTTGTGTATCTTATAAATAAATATTGGAAACATTTCTTCTATTGTCACCGAAAACCACCATATTAAACAATTAAATGAATTTTCCAGCAATGCTGAAATTTTCATGGTTTTTACATAGCTGGACACAGAAAAAAATTTGTTCGGAAGGCTTCTTTCGAAATTTCAGTACGTGTTTTTAGACTCCTTAATCTTATAAGTTTTGTCCGTGCACGAAATTTCGTATTAAACGTAATAAATTATATAAGCAATAACAAGAAAATATTTCTTTTTCTCACACCTGCAGCCGAATTCGCTTTAAGAAAATTTCCCAAAAATCTCTTTAAGAAAAGAAATTCTTAGAATCTCCTTCTTTACCAATAATTATCTTATCTTTTTCCGCATTTCGAGCAACTAAAGAGAAAGAAAATTATAATGTCTGTGGAAAGAAAAAATGAAGTTCTTTTTTTGTTTTCCGCTAGATGGCATCGAGAGCTTTTCTGTAATTTCTCCCTATTAGGCGTTGAAAAATCATCCAACTTAGTTTTTTGTAACCTTTGAATTCATCTACAATAACCAAAATGTTTCACAACATTGTACTGCCGCCAAATTTCAAACAAAACACTTGCGAAGAGATTTTCAAAGTTTTCTTATTTTGAAAATCCGATTAAATGCCTTCTTTGAAAATCTTTGACGTTTAAAAAAGCAAGAGACTTTTAATCTACTCGAGATTATTAATCTCTTCGAGATTTTTCGTGTCAGAAAATCTCCTTTTCTTTTTTAAACGTCAAAGATTCTCTTAAGGCATTTCACTGGAATTCCAAAATAAGAAATTGCCAAAAATTCTTTTAAAAATTTGTCTTCTTTCACTTCCGGAATTTTCCTGCTGTTGAAACCAAAAAGTTCGTCAACATGAATGCAGAAAAGTTGCACAATTTTCATTTAGCTCTAAACTCTCAGCTTCAGTAGATCATCTATTTTCAAATGCAAGCCTTATAAGGATAAATAAACTTTATTCTTCATTCTGATCCAGAAACGAAAGAATATAAATTTTTATTCAGCGGGATTTCTAGCGGGAAGTAAACTCTAGACAGCGGAATTTCAGCGGGAAATCAACCTCTGGGCAGCGGGAAAATGGTCTATCGACCCGGTAACACTGAAGACCATTAGTTTTGTTTGTAGGGGTGGTAGGGGCAATATGGGCCACCTAAGCAAAACGCTTCATAAAACATGTAGCGCGTAATCAAAATTCTAATAATTGCCATAAACTTACGATTTGACATGTCTTTGATAAATTAACAATGTTAGAATATTGCTTGACTATGAACAGCCATCAAATTTAAATGTTTAAAAAATGATACTTTTTGCTTCGTTCAAAACCCATACGGGGCATAATGGGCCACCATACGGGGCAATATGGGCACGTTAGTTAAACTTATCATTTTAGCCAGTTTTTACTGGAAAATAACATAAAAGATTATATCATATAGAAGAAAAGAGAAATGGTGACTATTTTGATTTCATTCAGCGGTTGTTTAATGATTGTTTCTATTTACCGATTTTTTTTTCAGTTGAACAACATAGGCAACATGGCAGTTGAAGTGGCATAGATGAAAGACACAACTTTTGCTCTGTAAGCACTATTTTCGGGTTGATTGTTGCTTACAATTACGCAACATTATACTTGACTGTGTCATTTTTATGTTTATATTACTTTCCTGTATAGTTATTACGATTGTATAACAATTCCCCGAAAACCATTTCCCCGAAGCCCGTCTCCCCGAAAGATATTTCCCCGAATGTATCAATTCCCCGAAAACTCTTTTCCCGAAAGATATTTCCCCGAATGTAATAATTCCCCGAAGTATATTTCCCCGAATGTACTAATTTCCCGAAAGATATTTCCCCGAATGTACTAATTCCCCGAATAATATTTCCCCGAATGTACCAATTCCCCGAAAAACATTTTCCCGAAGGTATCATTTCCCCGAAAACCTGATTTCCACGAGTAAAATTCATGTTACATTGCATTGCAAGCCAGTTGTCAAGTGTATGTCTGGTCTCACCCAAAATTTTATTCCCAGTATCTTCAAAGTAGAAATATATGTAAGATTATAAGACATACGGGGAAATATTTTCCCCGAATGAAGTTTTTCTGAAAAATACTTTTCTGAATGTAGGTACTAGATTCCCAAAATACAGTTTATAAAAACCAATTTCTCGAATGCCGCTTCTTCGGAAAGCATGTTTTTAAAAATAAGCCATTACTTCCCCTGCGCAGCATTATAGAATAGGTGAAGCAGTTTTATGCTGCAAATCTGATAAGTTTAAAATTTAAAAACTGGGGTTGAGTACCACAGAAGGCTGCAAATCAAAAAGTAGAAAAACACATAAAGCTGAAACAATTGAAACGTCAATGAATTTTGACGGAACATGTAACATACTATTTAACACCTCAAAACAAAACCAGTTTTCACATATTCTTGCTGATAAAATAACTGCTGCTCGTGCGGAATCAACTGAAAATTAGTTACTACGACTGGGTATGCGGAAATTCACAAATTTGTGCGTGCGAAAGTCTGCTACATCCAACGGTGGATTGGCTATCATTTTTCTTGGTGAATAGATGGATCATTCTTCGTGAACAGACGCAGAACTTTGACCTTCTTAGGTCCCTTGGTATGATTTCCAACGTAAAAATCGTTTTCGGATCATGTAGGTAAGGTCAGTGCCGTAGCGTGCGGTTGTCAGACTAGCCACCGCTAAGGGCGCTAGGCCTTAAGGGTGCAAAAAGCAATGCTCCAATAATAATTACAACCCTTTTTTACCATACTTTCACTCGAAACACTGTGTAAAGGTCAATTAAAGGTAATGACATTATATTTCATGAAAAACTGAAACAAAATTCGCAATTATTTCAAAGATATTCTCGCATTTTGCTATTGATATTTGATACCGCTCATCAGACGGCGCACATCTTCTTCAATTACGGTCTAGGCCAGCAAAGTCGCTGGTGACTGCTTCCTTCTTTCATCTTCAGTCAGAGAATTTAACTCTTGCAGTAGGGAAATATCGACTGTATGTCAAAACATTCGCAGCCTTCGGTCTACTTAATTGTTGGTTATATGCTGTCCTTACTCGCTATCGCTCGTTCGGACTCAACTAAAGGATAACCCCTACTAGTCGGTAAACCTAGGAAAACACATGCACCTAAATAGAGGTGGTTTCTGCGGCGGGGCTGCCCCCCCGCAGTGGCCGGCGCTTCCGACGGCGGGTCGCCGGCGAACACTCGCGGCCTACGGCCGTCTCGCCCTGAATCATCTAGGAAACGTTTGCTACTAGCACGACAAAATAGTTAGGTGCCACATCTTGTAATAAGCGTAACTCATTGTACTCGTAACATTGATTTTAACAACATTCGTTTATCCGAGAAAATAATTTTCAGGGAAAGTCGAAAATGCGGGCAAATGCGGTAATTAGACGAGGCGCGAAAAATCCAGAAAAGAGAGATACTTAATAAACTGTAAGATAGTAGATGAAGATGTGGTTGGAAGAAAAGATATTAATAATTATAATAATACCTACTGCAGAATAATTTAGTTTTGTTTCCTGATGTAAGTTAATTCCTTTAAATAAATGAACGCTCCATTTATTTTTAACTTTGGGTTACTCGTTGTTAAATATTTTTCTAGATATTGGTTCTTTCTTGCCAATAGCTTTCTGGTAAATAGTACTTTCTGAGAATCAGTTCTCTGGAATTTGATGCTTGGAATTGGTTTTCTGGAATTTAGCATTTTTTGAACATTGGTTTTCTGGAGAATGATTCTTTCTGGGGAATATCCTTCGGTATTTTATTTTCTGGTGTTTAGTTTTCTAGAGAAAGTCGGACAACCATTCGTTGAGTCCGTGAGGTGCCGCAATTGCGTGCGACGCCTAATTTCATACGCTTGGTCTAAAGGTGGCGGTTTCCTAGCGGAAGATACAGAACATTTTCGACAAAAATGTTTGAACGTATACTCTCAAGCATTCAAACATTGTTGAAGGAAATGTGCATGTTTTGTTCACAGATATTGTTGACTTTAATACCATTTGCACGGAACTAGGAGCCCAATTAGCCGAACGGAATTTGCGCGCCTCGGATCAGTAATGCCTAATACTCTGATCTCTGATGTGCCTAGCTTCAACACCTATATAATTTGTGACCTCGAAATATAAAACGTTACTTTTCGGGGAAATGGTACATTCGGGCAAACGGTTTTCGGGGAAGTAGTATATTCGGGGAAATGGTTTTCGGGGAAGTATTATATTCGGGGAAATGGTATTCGGGGAAGTAGTACATTCGGGGAAATGGTTTTCGGGAAAGTGGTACATTCGGGAAAACAGTTCATTCGGGGAAATAGGCTTCGGGAAAATATCCTTCGGGGAACTGGGTTTCGGGGAAACGGTTTTCGGGAAAATGTTGTACAACCGTTATTACTATATATATAGTTCGGCGGATAGAAAATCGGGAGCCAAATAAACGTCAAAAGCGGAGCCAAAAGCTTTTCAAAATCCAAAATGCAGGAGTAATGTTAAAAAAACACACTTTATTTTCATAGAACTAGTCATTTTCAACACCCGCCAGTGATTATTTTTCGTAAAAACCTGCACATTTCACCATAATTTCAAATTTAATTTCATAAATCAGGGATGCCAATTCGCCTGGTTTTCTATCCGCCGAACTATATATATAGTAACTATACTTTCCAGCCTTTATTGGTTATGTACAAATACATTGCCAGGCATGCTCATTATGCCCCTTACAGCTATGCTAATCAAAAATAATTATAATAATGCGATAAAACAAAAAAAATATCTCAATTATACAAAGTAATTGTTCATATATGGTAATAGTAACCTTACATGGAGTGGAGAAGTCCATAGCACGCAACAAATGGCTATAGAGCTTATTTTGTGGGTTGCAATTCTTATAGTATTTTTACAATCCTGAATCGGCTCGAGCTTTTTCTCAATATCTCAGACATGTCAACGAATTTGGACGTGATTTTTGTTGAGATGCTTATTAAGAACATTATCAACAAGTTCATTAATCAAATTAGCGAAATTGATTGCCCAATATGCCCAAACGAACGATGGCCCATTTTGCCCCGTATGCTCATTATGCCCCTATTACCCCTACATGAATTTTATTATCAATTTTCCACCCTTTCGTACGCGATGAATTAAAACCGTCGCGGGCGAAACCATCGCCAGAATCGTCGCGGGGGCAAATATCGTTTATTTTATCAAGTAAATCAATAGCTTACGTGCTAGACAAGCATAATATATACTTATAACTTACATACAGCCAAGCAGATTCTTTCTGCGACGATTCCAAGCTATCAAAAAAGTGAGCAGCGCGTTTTGTTACCAAAGAAACGGGCAATAATTCTCAAAATGAAATGCAAAACATGATTTTGGTCACTTAAACTGTGGCGCATTCGGGAGCTGTTGTTCGGCAAACGAAGTTATTCTTAAAATAATATGTGGAGGCTACAGTGGTGCAGAGTGTAACATGGAATATTCAATCGGGATGGCGGTAATAATAAGAAGAAGGGTGAACAGAGCCAAATCGGACCGGATCATTAGTCTTTATAATCGGAATAACAAAGTTCGTGCCGCCTTTTAACCGGACCGGACCGGAACCCGGACTTCAATTTTCGTTCCGATGTCGAACACTAGCTAGTAGTATTCGACTATAAATATTCGAATATTTCGTTAAATTATTCGACTAATCTTTCGATTATGAACGATTAATGGGGATTATTCTCATTTTTTTAATCTTATTTAAACTATTCGCTTAATGAATTACTCGTGTCGGCAGTATTCGATTATTTCATGCTGTAATCGACTAATCGAGAAATTATCGGACATCACTAAATGTAGAAATTGAATTTACACTCAAGTCGCTTTTTACGCGAAGGATACGTCCCGCGTAAATCAAAACCGCGTAAATTCCGAAAACCGCGTAAATTCTGAAAACCGCGTAAATTCCGAAAACCGCGTGAAAATAGTCGCGTAAAAAATCTCGTAAAAAGCGACTTCAGTGTATATAAATTGAATTTTTTCATACCGCAGTAATTTGTATTAATTATTTTGAATTAATAATAATGCCTGTATTAAAACGTGTTTAAAAAAATTAAAATGGCTTTCAGCTTCCTGTTAAATGAACTGCCTCACTTTGCGAGCGTACTTTTTTTGCGTATTTGCTCTGTTTGATCTGCACAGAAATCTGCTGGCGCAAACATTTTCGGGCCGAATGTATTTGATAATCTCACGAATTTCATGCTGTTTTGCAAACAGTGTACCGGCCCCACAAAATATGTCAAAATTTATTTGATTTTGTAACACGGGTAACGTCTCAGATCGAATTTTTGACATCAAATTTGACAAACAGTGTACTGGGCAAGACAAATATGTCTGTCAAATACCAAAATTTGCCCAAATTCTGACAGGAAGAAAATTTGACGATAAAGCAAACAGTGTACTGGTACCTTAAGCCAGATGGCACGTCCTGTTCTAGGTTTTAAGCAAAAAAAAACTGCTTTTGGAATTTGCAGAATCGATGACGATTTATTTCATCTTAAGGTTCAAACACGAATTGCTAATTTCTGGATTTCAAAAACAGTTTTTATGTTCAAAACAAGATATCTTCACGAATTTTTTTTATTGTATTCTTTGCATCTGTCAGAACACAATGATAAATTTTCATGAACGTATGTTGTTTTGAGCGTAAAAATCACATTTGAAATTCCAGAAATCGGCGATTCGTGTTTGATCCTTAAGATTCATAACACTGTTGATAAAAGCAAATATTTCTCTTCCTTTTTCTCACCACAAATATTTCAACTCCGTGTCCGTCAACAGACACAAATAATTATTCTCAGGTTCACCTTGCGTGGGACTGTACAAGAAATTATGCTGTGATTTCCTTAACCAAAAAATCCACATCAAAGTGTAATTACCTTTAAGAAAGCTTTTCTACCACACAGTGTTGCACAAATTACGGGCATTATTTTTGTTTCAACAATCTGATACAGTAAAAATCAAAATAGAAAAATTGACTATCCACTTGCTATCCTTGCTATAAGACCATTTTACGAACTAACACCTAAGACCTAGAGTGACTATATACAGAGTGGCGCCAAACCATCCCAAATGTATGCAATGCGGTTTATCATAGGTTTTTCTTTCTCTTTCCTGCATACGCGTTGGATAGGTTGTCTGCTCGATTGGAATGACACTGACAGATAATTATCATTCCAATTTTGACATTGTCGCCACTCTGTATATAGTCACTCTACTAAGACCTAACTAATAATACCAGAGACAGACATACAATTGTACCAGCGTTGTACCTGTACAATAGGCGAATTCGAGCAAAACTAATAGCAACCGTTCGCTACCTGGTTGTGATTATTGGAACTACAAAAAAAGTGCAATTCCCAAAATGCTTGCTGGCACCTATATGGAGCTCAACTTCAAAAGTAATATTTTACTGAATTAACAACAGTGGGAATGATGAAAATGGATAATAAAGGTAAGAAAAAGTATTACCTTTCACTTGATATATATTGTTTCTGTTTCGGGAGATTATAAAGGGCTTCGCAAGTGTATTTATGTTTACGAACTGATAGGTTATATGTTTGGTTCTTGGCGCAGATGATGCTAATCACGAAAATAAATCCGTTAGCATTTGAAAACACATTGGAAAACAGTGAAAACTGAAAATAATTGGTGATTCTCTATCCAGAATATGTAAACTTTACAGCTGATTCTATGTACTTTTGTTTCATGCGGTACAAAATCAAACATTACCATTTTTCTGCTATAAAGTTAATTAATTCGAATATTTTCACTTACCTTAACGTAGATAAACAAATTTCTTCCAATATTTCGCTACCTAAAATCCTGACAATTGAAAGGGTTAATCAAAAACTGCATTTTATTTCAGCTTTTTTCAAAAATGTATGGAGTTTGACAGCGATTTTACTTTTCATCACTTTTTTATGCAGCGCCTCTAAGCGGGCGATAGCTGGTCAAAAACGCCTATTGTATGTCTGTCACCGTGTACAACGATAGAATCACGCAAGCAAAGTGGTACAACGGTGGTTTCTGTACCTACCTCTTTCACCGTTGTACGAAGCTACAACTGCTCGATTTTTACTGCGCGCAGCGCCAATGACTGGTAGTTGTGATAACAAAAACTAAGCAGAATTTTAAATTAATTATTATTTTGCAAGATTTTGGCAAAGATTTAACGCTAAACGCTCGGCATCTTGAAATTTGTGTTTACATTTCGTGAATAGGAACAAAAACCAACGCTTAGATCATGCAATTAGAGATTATCGGTGATGAGCACAACCACGTACAACGTACAGTAGTATGTCTGTCACCCTTCCGTTGTACATGTACAACGCTGTACACGTACAACGCTGGTACAATTGTATGTCTGTCTAGGGTATAAACTAACTAGAACAACAAGAACAATTGCTGATATTGATATTGCTTTCCCGTGGGGTCATCTTCTGTGGATTGTCAAACTGCCAGCACGAGAAAGCACAATATCAATATCAACACGTTACCTTGTCGCTTGTCATCAGGGATGCCAGATATACAGACAAATCTGTATTGCGCTCTTCGCACTCAATTGGACTGTACCAGCGGGGTGCTATCCGTATCTTAACGAACGGTGTTTGACAGTCCACTTAACGAAGGGCGCTATTTCAAAAAATGCAAGAAATAGCGCCCGTCTGACAGGTAGATTTGCTGCCAACCTTTGTCGAGATGTGCTGAGATGTTGGCAACAAAAACATGGCACCCATCGCAAGCCCCTGGACTGTACACACAGAACAGAAGTGGAAGTTAAAATCAAAACTCGTAACTTTAACCTTTTACAGATACTAGCGAACCTGGCGGTGGAAAGTGGCTTTTTACACGGAAAATTTACTATACTGTTCTCCCAATTTAGCTGACTCAAAGCAAAGTTGCCAGAACTATTCTATGGAATTCCTGTACGGAAATGGCAAAAAGGTGTTAATAATCTTTATGCTCACGCGACCAAACCAACAAAAACTCAATCATGCATGTATCAATTTAGTTATTTAGAAGTGAAGAATTTTCTAGGAATCTCAAAAACAGTGCATTGGTAACAATAATTTACATTCGTCTAACATAAAACTTCACTTTTCGGGCGAGAAACAGATGACGCCGCTACAAAAGTTAAGTTTGCTGCTGCGGAAATATCGTATTAATCGTTTTTTTACACGCACACTAGCCGCGCAATAGCATAAAAGTGATCCAGTGATCCAGATGTGTTGGCTTCACCTATTTTGTTCGAAAACGTCAAAGTTGCCACTGTGTGATTAAAACTAGCATAGGTGTTTTTTCATCTCTCAAACATGCTAATGTAGTTGCCGCTAACCGCAGGTGATCAATAATAAAAATCAAAATCTATACCTACGCGACTTTTGATTTTACTCCTATTTTATACGTTACACCGGTTACGCATGTCGTTGGAAGTTTAGCATAGAGATTGCTGACAAGAATATTACGCACACATCGCCGCGTATACGTATACGCGATTTGTTTTTTTTCATTGCAAAGTGTTTCCCGATGCATACAAACCACCAATACAGTCGCACATCAACAATTCTTATATTGCAAATTGCATTAAAAACGTGAAATGCAAAAATCTTGTAAGCAGTTTGCAAGTAAAAGTCCAGCGGCGAGCTGTCAAATATTTATGTCAACTTATTGTGAGTGTCAATCCCAATAAATTGACATATGTAATTGACAGCTCGTTGCGGGGCTTTTACTTGTAACATGTCTGCAAGTTTCTTGCATTTCACGTTTTTGATGCAATTCGCAATATAAAATTTGTTTAAGATCACAAGCCGCATGTTGATTTCGATTCTCGTCTCGATGATACATTTTGAAAATTCATAACACTTTTCTTTCTGGCATCCTTGCCAACTCGTCTAAATGCTCCAGTCTCGTCACTAGGGACTGGTGAGGCTGTCAAATTCTACATATTTTCCGTATAGCATTTATCAGTTTTGGTTTTGCTCCCACTTGCTGGTTGGAAATATTAAACAGGAAGCAATTAAACAGTGTATTTTTATTACAATTTTACTATTATTAGCTGTTGTCTCTGTTATGAAATTCAACTAGTCGAACCAACTGAATCTGTCAGTTCGCTCAGTGAAACCAAAACAAAAACAAAAGTTGGGTATTTTAATCCCCCTGTGTCTAGTCTAATCCACCCCATTGGCAGGCAACCATGTTTTCGCTGCCAACATCTCGTGTGTGCGAAAATGAGATAGCATATCAGCACTGCGTTTCACTCAACTGCCAGCAGTCTGATTTGGGCCCGCTGTCAAATTTTGAGCCCAGGACATGCTGTCGCTGACGTTTACTGCAGTTCGATATAGAGATGTCGATGGGGTGGTCTAATCTGCCTGGACAGTGGGTAAAGTGATGAAATATGTAGTTATGAATTCTTTTTTTTTTACGATATTCCTAATTTAAAAAGTTTTTGTATAGTTATCTCCTGTAAGTTATTTCAATTTATTGCTTCTTATAAATTCAAACGATTTGCTCCCGTTGTACAATGCATGTCGTTTGACTCCCCAATTAATTTGTATTATCGGTCCATCTAAACGAAAGCATCATCAAAAAGGACCCAAATTTTGAGCTTGCTCTTTTTCATCCATTTTCAATCCGAACTTCGTTTTCCTTGCCTCGCTTGAAAGGTATGACCCAAAACTGACACCCAGGGTAAATTTCGGAGTATTTTGTACTAATGGCCGCTTCTGCGTCGGCTCCGGAACATCAACCACCTGTCTCCGGGGACATTTTTGTATTTTGAGATAATTCATTTTGCGGCACATCAAATCACATCGGCTTAGCAAAATAACACTAATGGAACTTCCCGGTGCTTGGGCAGACAGACAGACTTCGCAGCCGGTTATTAGAGTACAGGATAATTACGGGGCTAGTGCAACGATCCTACTGACTCTATAGCAGCACCTCCTAGCCGAGATTCGAATATACGACGACTGGCTTGTTAGATTAGCATCTTACCCCGAAGCTAACTGGGTGGATTATGATTCAGCACATATGGGATTATTCGGGACAAAAATGTGTAATACCTTAGAAGCTATGATATCAGATATGCCTTCAACACATAAGATGGTTTTTATTCCAATGGTGATGGTTGCTTCTAAAACGCATTATTAGTTTGATATATGTATTGTAGTTTTCAGTGCCATAGGATTTTGTTTTAAACCGCCCCAATATAACCAGAACTACCCCGTTAACCGGTTCATTATAAGTTAAATCGCTTATATACCCTAAAATCATCAATTGAACCCAAACCCGGTTACTGAAGTGGCTATTTGGTTCCAAAATGTCTCCATTGTACTTCCATCAATGTCTTTTGATCAAAGCGATATGATTTGATGTGCCTCATGATGCATTATCCCAAAATCCAAAGAATTCCCCTGAACCAGGTACCGGATGTTCCAGATCCGATAGTGATGTGGTCATTTGCTTTCAAAATGTCTTTATTATACTTTCAATAGTCTCATTTTATCAAGATGATGTGATTTGATGTGCCGTAAGATGAATTATCCTAAAATTTAAACAATGTGTCGCGAATCAGGTACCAGTTGTTTTTCCGGTGAAGTGACCATGTTGGTCCAAAATATCTTCATTACTTCTATTAGTCTTATTTCATCAAGCTGATGTGATTAGAGCTTTGCGGTACATCAATTGATGCTTGCGGCAATGAATTATTTCAAAATAGAAAACGAAATACGAATTAAAATGAGAATGAGAGCAATCTCAAATCTTTTTTCTAATGCATTGAAGATTAAGCGGTTATACTTTACACAGGACTAAACCTTTTAACTGATTAAAGTGGAAATTTGTATACATGTTACGGTAACAGACCAAAAAAAAAAGAAAAATAATTTTACTCTTCGATTAATCTCTAGAAAATATTTCCAGAAAACTTGTATTAAATCAACAAAACGAGAATATAACTTGTTTAAAAGTTTCAAGTGGATCGGTGTAGGTTTTTTCGAGAAATCATGCTCATCGACTTTGGAAATACAGTTTTGAGAAATTCACTTTCGCGATTTGCGCTCTGACACGTAACAATCAGCCAAAAAACTATTCGGACGGCAGCGCACAAATTTTTCTCTTGAGACATGAACTGATCGCCAATCGCTGTTTTATCGAATGCTGATGTTTTTTGATATGGGACACGACATACTTTACTGATGCTGAAATGTCCCTTTATGGGAACCGGTTCCGGATTCATAGTGTCCCCCCGGATCCGGACCGTGCGCGCCATGGCTCGTAACTGCGGCAAAGTAACTTATATGTCCACAGTCGATGATACATTTACAAAAATCAACAGATTTCAAACAAATTTTAAATATTTGGCAACTATCTAAAAAAGCCATGTCGCGGTCCCCCAAAGAACTCCGTTATAACTCCGGGGCCACAAGACATATGGCCATTATCTATAGACATTATGAAAATAGAAAAGACCTTAGAGGGGTTAATATGTTATCACAGAACAGAAATGGAAGTAAAAATCCAAACACGTACATGCTACAGATACTAGCGAACCTGGCGGTAGCGAGTCACTTTTTTTCCACAAAAACACACGAACGTATACGAATGCACACAAAAGCATGTGAAAGCTGCTATGCGATTGGCAGCGAGCGTTCTGCTTATATTGCTGTTATTCGCTTCTATACGAAAACCTTCCCAAAGAAAAATAAAAACAAAAAAGACTTTTACCGTTTTTGTTTTTGCTTAGGTCCAATCTAGGTTCGCTCTAGTTCCAATCGAACGGCTGTCAAAACGTTTGTTTTTTCACTCAGGTTGGTTCGCTCTGGGTTGCACTTTTTAGACGACGGGTTCACACTGAGTTTTTTCAGAGTTTGAACCTCGCAATAAGCAATGCACTGACAACCCGAAAACGTTTGTTTATGCTCGCGAAAATGTTTGTTTATTTAGTAGTCGGTTGCAATAAACCCAGGTTAAAAAAAACAAAAACGCTATTTGTTACCCGTTTTGATCGCCGAATCGTTCGGACTTCCACTTCTGTTCTGTGATGTTATTCTTGTTGACTTATTCGGCGAGAAAAAGTTTATTTCAGTTTCGCTTAAGGTTTTTCAGATAGTCGAATTTACACTTAGTTCTATCCAAAAATATATAAACTTGTTACCTCAGAGCTTTCCATAAAATTTATTGCGGTCGAATCCATTGAATCTAAATTAGTTTGTGTAAAAAGCCAACGCCAAGGGTTTATACCGTCTTTAGGCATTACCCTTCTTTATCGACAGACTTCGCAGCCGGCTGTTAGAATACAGGAATATTACGGGGCCAGTGCAACGATCCTACTGACTCTAACTAGCAAGCCCCACCTAAACTCAAAATATTCTGCACATAACTAATAGTAAATTTCCATATTGCTGATTGCAAGGAAAATTGTACCCTCCAAAGTGCGAAATCGCTCATAAAAGTGCGATCCTGCATTAAATCGTTTTGGTATCTTCGGCGCACTTTTTCGTTACATTCCAAGCAATAAGTGCACCTAAGAGACCGAAACGATTTAAGCCAAAATAGCACTTTTAAGAGCGATTGCGCACTTATTGATTAGACAATCTTCCTTGCAATCAACAATATGAAATTCCATATGATTATCATGAGCCACATATAAACATAATCCTCCCAGAAATACACATAAAAATTATACGCGTATGAATAGTATGTGCTAATTTATCGCTTGCACATAAATGATAACTGTTTGGCACATAAAAGTTTTCTCAGTGTAGCCGAGATTCGAACATACGACGACTGGCTTGTTAGACCAGCATCGTACCTCGACGCTAACTAGGCGGTGCTAACTGGTTTGTGTATGTGACATAAAATTGGTTTGTGTGTGTGACGCCTATGCTTGTATATGCATATGTACATGCGTGCATACATATATACGTAAACATAATGACAAATATATTTTGTTCTTGTCGAATTGAGTCGAATGACAGTCGCCATTATGGCTCGAAGAAGCTGATGGATATATAAATGCATATCCAGCTTTTTACATGCCATAATGGCGGACGGCGTTCGTAATATTTGGATAGCATTTTTGACATTTCCTAAATACATGGCACGTTTTCTTTCCGCACGTTCCGTTAATTTTAACGTGAACGTGCGCAAAGAAAACGTGCGATGTAATTACGAAATGTCAAAAATACTGTCCAAATATTACGAACACTAACACAGATTATACGGTTCACCAATACGGCTCGTAAAAAGCTAGATAAAATTATTTAAAAATATCCTTCTTTACGGAGAAAATGCTCACTTATGTTAAACAAATAATATTTCATTCAGATTTTCAGGTTTATATACCCACGAACGATAGGATGCTTCTTGAAAACTGCTATCCAAAATAACAGCATACTCTGTGAAAAAAAAATCAATCAATCCTGCATAGAACAATACTAACGTGACTAGTAGGCCCTATTGTGATAATAGATACGATATTTTGATAAAATCATGCATTTTCCATTTTGGACTTACGGCCAACATTTTGCATCAAATACTCCTATGTGCGAAGTAAAGCTGAAATATTTAGACGAGTTGAGGAATTTCGTTTAGACGAGATTTTGAATGACAACCCAAGGAACAATTTTTGCTTATTAAACGTTTAACCGACAGCTTTTATTCAGCACATGCTGTATAGCTGCTTTTCAAGTATGTCTAAACACCTCTGTTCAATGCTTATACAGTTGGTTTTGGAGAATTTAAACAGCACAGTGCTGAATATGGGCGTGGAAGATGCGTTTGTATGACTGTTATGCAACGTATAGTAAAACGTTTATTCAGTACGTGTATATATGTTTATTAAACTTCTGCTGATGATACTTAAGCTACGTTTATTCCACAGCAGTTCAACATTTAGACAAGCAAAAAGAAAAAAAATATGCAGGAAGTATTTTTATTTTATTTTGTGGGTTTCGTTATTTTCATGGCCATTTTTGTATGCCTATATTATAATTTATAATAAGAGACTTAGTAGGAAATCATTGGTTGACTCGAAATTCATCAAGCCTGCCATATACTTTTTTAATTCACATGGGTTCGAACTTACATCCTGTCGGTCGGAAGCCGTCAACGAACACATCTGAGATAATCTGACATATGACAGGCGCCGAGTTTTTAGCCGATGTAGATTTACCAGCTTAAGTTTGTCAAGCGTGGAACAAAAATTGGTTAAAATGTATTTAAGCGCTGAAGAGTAGTTTCTTAAATCATGTTTGGCATCTGCTGTACAAGATTACTTTAGAAGTATTTATTCCGCACATGTTAAACATTTAATAAACTATTTATAATAAAATAAAGCATTTCGCTTGTACCACCAGCAACATAACACAGTCACAACGCAGAAGACTTTTTTCTTTTGAATATTGACGACGGTGAGCGGTGGTACTTAATAAAATTCATTGGAATCCAGAATGTTCGGCTAGTGATTGTTCATTTAGTTAGCAGTGATGTGATTAACAGCAGCAGTGATTAGTTAACAGCAGGAGTGATTCGTGCTAGTACCGCAGAGTACTTTTGTCACTTTTGTACTTTTGTCATCCCGTCATTAGTTTACGCAGATAGTCCAGAGCTTATTGCTGCTTTAAGTCGCTCGCTGTCTGTGCACATCTATTTGTCATCGGCTCTGATTTAGTTTTTTTCGTCCAAAAAACAAAAAAGAGCAGCGGATGGCACGAGAAGCAGTGGTGTTTTCGCGCACCGGCAGCGGAAGTTGGTCATCGCCACTATGCCACCCGATCATAACAATTCTGGCGGTTTTAGCCCGACGGAATTCATCTCGCTGTGCAAATCGATTATGAGTAACTCGCAAACCGTCAAGCAGCCAGCTGTCTTAGGATATAAGTTTATTTAATTTATCGGTACGACGAGGGATAACGACACGCCGAGGGAAGAGATACACACCGTACAGGCAACAACACATGAAAGGATTTCCACGACCAGCAAAGATTTGCGGCGGCTGTATCAAAAAAATAAAGTGTTTAAAGCATAAATTATAAAGTGTAAAATATAAAGTGTCATTCAAGCTATTGGTGTTGTTGGCTGCCATCAAGCACCTTTTATTCCACACCTGCTCTTGTTGGTGCTACTGATATGTTTGTACGACGATTATTCGACACATATTCCACAACTCCTCTTAGCAATGCTGCTGATACGTTTGCGCAACGCTCATTCCACACTTATTCCACTTTTATTCCACACTTTCTCGCAGCAATGCTGCGCAACATTTATTCCACTGTTATTCCACACTTGCTCTCAGCAATTCTGCAAATTCGTTTGTACAACATTTATTCCACTGTTATTCCACTTCTATTCTGCACTTGCTCTCAGCAATGCTGCTGATACGTTTGCGCAACGCTCATTCCACACTTATTCCACTATTATTCCACACTTGATCTTCGTAATGCTGTTGATACGTTTGCGCAATGCTCATTTCACTCTTATTCCACTTTTACTCCACAATTGTTCTTGACTGACACGTTTGCACAACGTCTATTCGACATGCATTTTCATGGTAGCTTTTAAGCGACCATTATTCCACACCTGCTCTTAGCCGTACTGCCGATACGTTTGCATAATGTTTATTCGACTCTTATTCCGCACTTATATAACAATGTATAGATGTTGATTAGAAGCTAGAAAAAATGTAGGGTATGACGTTTAAACAACAGACAATTCAGCAAATTCGCTTGTTCAGCACCGAATGCTACCACACAACTCTTATTCCACACCTGCTTGTTTAGGTGCTGCCGTTTTGTTCCTTGGGAAGTGCACTCAAAACAAAAACTCGTCAAAGTTCTTACTTATTGGTAGAGTTTTAGACCAGAGCGTAGATGCCAGGTTTTGCTCGAACGATTGTTCGAACTTCCACTTCTGTTCTGTGATAGTAACCAACATGAATATGTTGAGCTTGATTGGTTAGGTTAGTATAATCAATATATATAGAATGCCAGTGTCGCTGCAGTGCGCGTGGTAAACATCACACATGTTCAGATAATGTATTTACGTTATATATGCATATGTGTGTGTGCCTGAGATTCATCAAAAGAGGAATCTCATTGTCAAACTTTGACAACCAGTTTAAAATTTCAAATATGGCTGCCAAGTAATATGATTGAAAACTTCGCTTGCTTCAAATTTTTGAAAAAAATCGGTGCAAAAGGACGCAGTTGTAGGATTCAATTCAAGAAAAAGAACGTTTGAAAACATTTCACTGGCATGAAAACACAGCGATGAGCGCACTGATGACAGCACCAACCAGCGCACAGATGAAGAACAGATAAATAACTTTGACAACTTTGACAATGAAGTTCCCGATTCACAGACTTGATACAGATTGTTAGCATCATGTTTACCACAATGAGGCCTGTAGAAAAACAGCGACACTGGCATTCTATATATTGATTCTACTGTTAGGTTATTCAAGTTTAGCGCTGAACCCCGCTTATGCGAAATCCACCCAAATGTCTACTGTGTTACCTGACTCACTGCGAAATGCATTGTATTCGCGGGATCGTGTTGGTTCGAAAGGTTTCGAAAAATATCGCCCTTGTATCGAAAATATCGTTAATTTTGATCACTAAAAATAACGTACTTAAACGTTATATTTCATGTGCCAGTAGTACGCAATAATTGTATTGTGAAACTGAATTGTT
Organism: Sabethes cyaneus; assembly: GCF_943734655.1. Taxonomy (NCBI): domain Eukaryota; kingdom Metazoa; phylum Arthropoda; class Insecta; order Diptera; family Culicidae; genus Sabethes; species Sabethes cyaneus. The sequence goes on from NC_071354.1 coordinate 128,790,258, forward strand.
ATTTATGCAACTTTTTACAAATTAAATGCAATAACAAAAGCACAACTTACAAAAAATCGTTTGTTATCGATATTAACTGCATATGCGTTATAAACGAATAAAGCGTATGGTTACATTTAATTTCAATAATACGCATATTCGCAGTGAGTCAGGTAAAACAGTATCAGCGAAAACTTTTTTCTTCCAGACTTTCTGTCAAATATCTTCCCGCTGTTACCCGTGAACGCAGTAAGGCAACAACCGTTTCTAGCAGAAACTTTGCCTTACGCGGTATTGCTCAAATTTTTCTGCCGAATTTTTGTTCGATTTCTGTCAGCCATGTCGAACATGTTGGCAAAGCCTAAACTCATCGACATTCTTAGACAAATTTTTCTAAGTTTGTACACGAATGGTGGCTTTAAGGGTGAATCGCATGGTGAAGAAGTGAATGCGGGTGTTTAAAAGGGGGGGGTTGTATGTCATATAACCAAGAGTTTAAAAATATCGATAATTATCGTTCATTCGAAAATTTTATCGATGATTGACGATGCCTCGGAAATATCGATATCATCGATAAGTACCCAGATAACACAAAATCGTAATAGAAAGTTCACAATAAATCGTTTTCATGTCAATTTCACATTGGAATTGTATAATGATTAGAGTATGTCAAATCGAAGTGAACAATAAGTTGTTTTGCAGTCGTGCGTGTCTTCATATATAATTCATGACTGAATTATAAAGCAGGATAGACAATTGCAATATTTGATTATATCTATATCATATATTCAGGAGTATTTAGTTGCGTGTTATAAAAACTGCGCAAAATTGAATTACAAATAGTTGTCAAAAGTTTCGCACGTATATCGCCTCCACTTTGGTATATATATGTTCTTATATGGCGTGAAATATAACTTTTTCGTTCAGATATGATTTCGTATACCTCAGTTGCAATCGAGATATACAAACCAAATGGTTTACTGGGTATCGATATGTTTTCCATCCCTACTGAAAACATCGGCGTTAGAAATAAAACATTTTAATAACATCATGTTTTCCATGAAACTTATTTATAATTTAAATGCAACTGTTTTCCGAATATTTTTCTAAAAAACATGTTGCAAGCTTGGT